>NW_015151888.1:92637-97666 GCF_000732505.1 Cyprinodon variegatus
TCATAGAAAAAGAAAGCAAGTATGTAAAATGCTAGTTTCTTTTAAGCATTTTTGTTAGTAATCTTTATCATCTGTCATTATTCTTTGCATTACTGCCACCTGCAGGCAGTTTTAGGTACATCCATTTCACCTGCAACTGGTTTAAGTGTGAACAGAGCCAGCGCTATTTTAATAGAACTAACCTGCACGTACTGTATAAAAGGCGCTAATTCGCCCTCAACTCAGGACTGTGGTCCCAGTAAGTAACTGGGAAATGTGTGGAAGGGGCGAAACTCTAACAGCAGCTGGGAGGAAGGATCTGTGAACCATCCAATGTGGGTGCTGCACACAGGGGGGCCAGATGGGGGGCAAAAGTAAAGGCGTTTCTATGCATGCTTGAAGAAGAAAAGAATAGCTATAGTTTTCAAATATATAAAGAAACTCCAGCAGTGAAATAAATAAACTTCATGTTTTCCCTCATTTTCCAGCAGTAAACAGTCAAACAAAGCAGGAATTTAGTGCTTAGCGGGATATTTACATTACATAACTGTCTTTGTCCCTCCTTCATCATCTAAACAGATGATCCACCAGCAGCCCACTTAGATTTTTATATTCAGATGAAATTACAACCATTAAAAGACATCTATAAATCTAGATCATTCTCATGAGCAGCTTGAAGTAGCCACATAAAAATACATGTTTTATTACACGTATAGATGAGTGAAAAATAAGTTCTTAGGGACAGCATAAAAATAAGGTTAAAGTTATAGTGAAACCTAATAGGAATATATTTTCACAATCCTAAACCTATTTTACTATTCATTCATGGGTACTTAGATACAGCTGTTTTTTTCCCCCTCTTTTTAAATAAGCTGTTATTATTTTGTTCGGATATAAATGCAAAGTTTAAAGTTAATCTATATTTAACTTTTTAACTTTCTGATCATTTTCCTTTGTAGAAATACTAAAATAAAATGACATTGAAAATATAAATTCTGCTTTTCAGTGCATCTTTATAGCAGTTTTAAAGCTTGTATAATTTTTTTTTTATTTGTGGGGGGGCAGTAATAATAATATTAATAGAATAAATATGAGCAGCAACAGTATCCTGGTGTATTTTGCATCATTCAGGACCATAATGGCCTGTGGATTAAAATCTATTGTATTCAACATTTTGAATCGTTTTTCTGATGGCAGCAGGTTGATTTAGCCGCTGGTTTTTATCAAGATAATGTTCCAAAATGAACACACAAAAAAATATATATATATCTTTAATGTGTTGATAAAAGATTCCTGATGATCCTATTTTTTTATTTATTCCTGAGCTTTTGAATCAAAACCTGAACCTTTACCGTGTTGCAGGCGTCTTCTCTGGAGCTGCAGAGATAAAGCAGAAAGAAGAGGAGCTGAACAAACACTTCGCCACGATCCGATGATTCACAGCCTGAGCGGCCGAAAGCTGTGAGGAGAGGCCAAACGCCTGAAAAAGGCTGAATTTTAATTTTGTTGGAATTTGTACTTTTTCTACCCCATTCAATGCAGGTCAAGCAGATTATGCAACAGTTTTTTCCTCACTGCCATCAGAATGTTGATCTGTTGAAACTCGACATCAAATTTGCACTACAAACATGGCTGTTTTTTTTTATAATCCCTCTACTGCATTTGGCACCATATTTATTTATTTGCACTGCACTGAACCTTTCCATATCAATGCCTTTTGCACCATGACTTTAAACTGCTTTTCCTTTTCTTCTACACTGGTTACATCTGATCACTGATGAACTTTATAGATGGAAATGTTCATTTCACTGTTGTAAGCTACTCATTCACTGATGAAAAGCTGTATGCATCTAAATTCCATTTTGTTTACACTGCGTGTGTACAGTACTGTATTTGCTAAGAGGCATGTTCCCCAAATCAGAGGTCAGAACCAAAGTAAGGTATCTGTGAGTTTTTAGAATATTGGTTCGAGGTGTTTTTGGACACTGGAAAAATGCAAAGTATTTTCAATCAGAGAAGAAACCAGGCTGTTGTCTCTACAGGAGAAGGACGACTGGAGCGGTATCGCTCGTACGGTGGACCGTCTCTGCCTCTTCCTCATCACTTCTGTGATGACCTTTGGCACCATCATCATCTTCCTCATGGGAATCTGTAACCACCCCCCACGCCTGCCCTTCCAAGGAGACCCACATGACTACAGCGAGGACAATCCTCGCCTTCTGTGACAGCGACTTTGTTCTGCTCTCTTCTTACAGATTTTCAAAGGTTGAAGTGATTAATTCATGTCTGAATAAACAATCCCTTTTCTTTACTTTGTGTCTCTTTAATATAAAACTCATTAGAAAAGTATCTTCTAATGATTACAGTAGATAAAGGGCTGCAACTAACAATTGTTTTGCTAATTGATAAACTGTCTAATTTCTTTGGATAGTGGATTAATAATCATATAGTACAAGATGCCTTTCTAGAGAATCTGAACCAGGTGAAGCTAAAACTGCCCCATCAGGGCTTCTGGACAGAGATTATTCAATGACAAAAAGGTTTTTCTTCTTAAATGCAAAATTTATATATATATATATATATATATTTATTTTTACAGTTCTGGTATTAGCACTGCTTTCCGAGATCTTTCAGCTAATGGCATGTGTTGGAAGTCTGCATATTCCATGATTTTTTTAAATAATCAACTATTTACAATTACTCCACTTAATTGTTTGAGCCCATTTAGAAATATCGTACGGCAATATAATTTACATTTAATTTTAGATGAATGTCGTCCTTTACTTTCAAACTTACTGAACATATTAAATATTTATCAGATTGTTTAAACCTCTAAATGCGATATTCATTATTTTATCTCACTGTTTCATGGAACTTAGATTTCTCCAGTGCATTTAACACGATTCAGCCTGACTGACTTTGTGAGAAACCTCAGAAAACCCTTGATGGAGGCATCAAGAATTGCCTTGATCAAAGAGTACCTGACAAACAGACCACAGTTTGTTACACTAAAAAGTCAGCCGTCTAATCGAATATTCAGCGACACAGGAGCAACACAGAGGACTTTACTCTCACCGTTGCTTCTTTCTCTGTACACGTCTGACTTCCAGTACCAGACAGAGTCCTGTCACCTGCAGAGATCCTGGGATGACTTTGCAGTCATTGTGTGCATCAAAGATGGAGAAGAAGTACAGTACAGAGAACTGGTGAAGCGCTTTGTTGCAGCTTTTATTGTGCAGCTCTGATTATTCTGTTTTTTATGCAGGATACTCTACCATGATCGTCTGTCCCTGTTTTTAATTATCTGCTCCTTTTCCTGTGCTCAGTTCACTAAGCAGCTTCAGTGTCTAGTTAGTAACTTCTTAGAGCTGAAAATGCATCATTAGATTCACTGAAACAGCAACTCTTTCAATCATGCACAGAAATACCTACCAGCTGTGTGGATCTGGCAAGGACAGGATGGTCAATAACCAAGATTTAATCTGGAGTAGATTTTAGTGAGATAAAGAATAATGTTTAAGGAAATTAATCTTCAGTTGATTATGGGTATTCATCTTTTACCGATTAAAAAAAAATAATAATTACAAAGCGCAAGTAATCCTGTGAGTATTTAAACAGTTTCTTTCCAAAGATTTATATTACTTTGTATCATTTAACACCATAAATTAAACAAAATTGGAAATCAAAAGTCACTCCTCCCAAAAAAGAAAAGAAGCCAATACAAAAAATATAGCTACATTATTTTTAAACTGCAACACAGTTAATAAAAAATAGGGTTTTTTTTTTTTTTATATTACTCAGTTATCACTCAAGTTATATGAATCTAAACTAAATCTAATTGATTTTAATTTACTGTGCTTACTGTACTCACCCAAATCTTCATGTTATATGTTCACATAACTTTTCGACTGCATCTATCTATCATAAAATATAAACAAAGATTTCAAATACTCCAGTATAACATAAAATGGCTTAAATNATCTATCATAAAATATAAACAAAGATTTCAAATACTCCAGTATAACATAAAATGGCTTAAATTACAGCATTACGTCATTAAAGTGTAGTTCAGCCTGTCAAACTGCCTGCTTGTAGTGTCTTTAAATGTCCAGCAGGTGTCAGTATTGAGTGACGCAGTATAAACGCTTCATCAACCCATCACTATGTTAAGTGGTACAAAAAAGAAACATTTCCAAGTTTTACATAATCAGTTTGTTTTTAATATTAAATACACATTTTTGTCACAAATAATGATAAAAGATCTATCATCTTAACCTAAAATAATTTGAGTCAACTTTAAAAAAGCAATGCAGATCTACAATCCATTTTTTCTTAAATTAACTGTTAGATATAAATAAGACTTGAATATAAACATTGAATATGCAATAAATTATTATAAATTATTATTATAAATGAAGACAAAATGTCAAATGTAAAGTATAAAGTTAATATAAACTCTACAAAACCTGAGATGTGTAAACATTTAACTCCTGATAATGAAGGAACCAGCTGGACTACATCCACCAGATCAATAAACTTAAAGGTTTTCACTTTTTGACATTTAATGTACGGTAAATGCTACCAGTGGTGTCAAAAGTCCATACATTTGTTACTTAAGTAGAAGTATAGATACTGCAGTTTAAAAACACTCTGGTAAAAGTTGAAGTATCAACTTGACCTCTTTACTCAAGTAAAAGTGAAAAAGTATGTGCTCCTAAAACTACTTAAAGCAGGTATCTTCAACGTTTTCAAGCCTAAGGACCCTCAAACTGATGGCGAGATGAAGCGGGGACCCCCTAATTATATATATTGTTTGAAATGGTGTTATATCAAACTGGTCCTATAGTCACTCTATTACAGATGGAGTAATGTAACTAAAGTAATTTCGCCCTGGGATTATTAAAGTATATCTGATTCCTGGTTGATGGGACAGGTGTGATGAATTCATGTTGAATTAATGTTAATGTGTATTTAAAGACATTTTAATTAGTGAAAAAAAATGCAAGGGGGAATATATATATATATATATATATATATATATATATATATA
>NW_015151888.1:98651-102503 GCF_000732505.1 Cyprinodon variegatus
CAGGTGGCAACCCTAACAGTGCCAGTAAAACATCCAAACTCAATAGTTGCTCCTCATGCTGATACTATCTTCCTTAATAAACCATTATTACATGTTGGGACGGTCCTGGATACATAAGCAGGGACAGGACAGCCGCACCTCTGGGACCACAGTAAGGTTGAGCGGCATTGAATATGAAGGGGGGATATCAGACATGGCCTCTCGGTTTTTCCTGCAGCAACAACTGGACAGAAAATTAAAGCAAAAAATCAAAAACAGACTCAGAGAAACAATGAAGTCATCATTGTGTGGTTCCTACCAGTAAGGCTGGCCAGGGAGCGGTCCTCTTGTCTGACTCTGAAACACACAACATATGATCAGATTATATAAAAACACAAACAATAACAACAGCAGAGAAAAAATCATGATTCCTTTTATACATATGTAGTAAACTAGAAACATAAGTCCAGCGATTAAATGGAGTCCGAACACCAAGGCAAGGATGAGGAAGATGATGGCGATGTCTGAAGGAAACAGAGCAGACAAACTACCTCATTAATACAGCTGTTCTCAGGTTTACGTGTCTTTTTCTTCACTTTCAACAACAACAGTTTCCTATTTTTTAAAGTGAGGCTGTTTTGCACAGACTCCAGTTAATAAGGGTTTAATTCTTACCGCTTGCCACAAATGATCTAAAAATATAGATGATCATTACTCACAGATATGCTTTTCAAAGTCCAACGTGTCCCAGTTAAGAAACATCATCTCTGCTGAGTGATGCTGCTCCACCCAAACTACATACCCACGCAATGGACGCCCCACTGGCTGAGAATGCAGACCGTTACGCCAACGTGACCGCCATACTGTGAGTGGCAAGAACTAATCCACAGAAACGGCGCTTTCCGAATAAAAAATATTCTATCTGAAGATGATAATCTTTTTTCGGTTTCTATTGTGCAATAGGATAGCTGGTCACAACTTAGATTAAATGGACAGTCCAAGAAAATGAACATAAAACCCTCCGACAAAGGCTCTCTACATGTACAGACTACACTCACAATATGGCGCTGACTTTGGCGCACACGCAAAACGCAGTAGAGTCACATCACTGATCTCTATTTATTCACTGCATTGCTGATTGCCCGAAAAAAAGTGAAGCCACCGTCCGCCATACTGGTACTCCCCACTGCCAGGGAGACACGCAGTAAAAATGTCTTCATGTGTAGCACATGTAATCAGTCAGAGTCAGTGTGTGCTTACATACTTGTATGTATATATATATTTCAAATGATCAGATTCTTGTTGTAACTAAGAGCAAAAAGTAAAATAAGAGTTAGATGTCGCCTGCTATTTTACCAATTGGTGTGATTTTTGCTGGTGTAGAAACTGAAGCTCAGTGGAGTTATTCAATTGGTTCATTAATTTAGCTCTATTGTTAATCTGTCAGATGTAAAGGCTGATGCACAGACAGAATATAAAAGTATATGGCATCATGCATGCACAATCTGCAAATAAAAAATACTATAGCGTTAACATACATGCACTTGTTATTCAGTCTTTATGTAAAACCTTTATATTATATGTAAGATATAATTACCATAACAATGTAATAAATACATGTATATTACATGTAAATCATCAATTTAGCACTTTTGGCACATCTGTATTATTATGCCCCATTAGCACATTCATTTTATTATGATGGATTTGTATAATATTACATGATTTAGAGAAATAATTGACTTAATGCTGACTATGCAATGTGATGTGCCTATTTTTTTTATTATAAGTTAAAGTAATATACTTATGCAATGAAACAGCAAGTGTGTGTCACAGTGATGAATTTATCTATACTTTAAAAGTCTTAAGTCCCCCTGAAAATGAGAACATCATCTTTGTTCGATGCTGTAGCGCACAGATTGTTTACATTGTGACCGATCTAACTAGGGAGTACCAATATGGCGGCCGGTGGCTTCACTTCAACCCCTTACTACCAACGGACAATCAGCAATCCAGTGAATAAATAGAGCTCAGTGAGTCAGACACATAAATAATATAGAATAACAATAAAATGAAATACATGAGTAGAGTAATCAGATCTGTGGAGTAAAAAAATAACGAAGAGCTGTTTTTTGAAAAATCAATAAATACGGCAAAGTTATTAATAAATGATTAATATTCAACCAGAGAAATAAAGATCTTAATAAAATGAAACAAAATATATATTTGAAAAAAAAAGTCATTTAATTACTGATTTACATTAAGATCTTAATTTATATAATTGTAAGATTTATATAATTATATTTGTAAGGTTTATTCTTTTATACATCATATAAGGTTAACAAAAATTGTTTGGTAACCTACTTCACGTATTTAAAGTACTATTTCCACCTAATTTCTATTTCAGTGTCTTTTTTTTGGTTTTCTGATATTCTAATGAGGATTTTGAGTCTTTTCTTTGGCTTGGCCTTATGCTGGTTGAAGTTTGGGGACAAACAAGCCGATGTAATAAATTGTAAAGGCAGGTTAAAAGATTATATGTTGACATGGCTTCGTGCAAACTGCTAATAAACAGTAGCTGGATTTTGCATGTTGGCTAACTGTTGAACTAGTGAGCAGAATCATCTGGTGAGCTGTTAGTTCATGGGGTGTGAAAAGAGTGTGAAAAGTGTGAAAAGCTTTATATCAGGCCACTTGATCATTGAAAGGGCAAGATGCAGCTGGATCAATAAATATTTCGACTTAATAATTTTGTAAACCTATTAGTATTTATTCATAATTTTTGTTTATTATTTTAACTTGATTCCCATTTATTTATTAGTTTAGCTGCTTCAGTGAACATATGCCTCTATTGTATGACACTATAGGCCCTTCTTTAGATCTTGATTGCTTGACAGATTGTGTTGGGAGGCTTGATCAGCCCATGGCTTTTGAATTTGACATATATTACTTAGAACAGGGTTCTGCGATCTGAAGCTCTTGAGCCACAAGTGGCTGGTGGACCTTCAACAACTTTGGCAAAAAAAAATATAAAGACTCAACTAACAGTTTTAAATATAAAGTAGATATAACAAAAATAGGTTTAAAGTGGAAATGGAAAACTCAACAACACTCATTTATTATTCCCGAAAAGTCCAAGTGTCTCCCTGAGCATGCATGGGTTCTCTCTGGGTACTCTTGTTTCCTTCCACAGTCCAAAAGCATGAATATTAGTTTTATTGGCTTCTCTAAATTCTCCTTAGGTTTAAGTGTGTGTGTGAATGGTTGTTTGTCCTGTTTGTCTCTGTGTTGCCCTGCGATGGACTGTCCAGGGTGGACCCTGCCTCTCACCTGTAGACAGCTGGAGAAAGGCACCAGCGCCTGGTTGTCTGTGCTGGATGTCCACTCGCTCCAAGTCTCCACTCAGGGGTCTTTGAGGGTAAAATGGTAAATTTAGTTTGGTCGAATGTTTCTTTTCCACTTTAAACGGGTTTTTAATGGAAGAATTGCAATGAATTTGATGAAGAATGAAACTAAAGTTACCTTTAATATATGAATTTTTCAGATTTTCAAAGTAATCTTAAAGAAACTTGTAACTTTCAGAAACCACCTGATGTAGTGATGAGTATAATTACCTGCTACTAATTCTACACCACCTGCAGAGAACTTCTGCATAACAATGCCACAAAAAAATAAGGACAGTTATTTTGAATATTACTTCTTATTTAAAAACAAACCAAGAAGAAAACAGGAGTCTTTATTCTCCTCAAACGTTCTCTATGTAATAGAAAGATAAGTTGGAATCTATTAACACAAAGAAACTTGCAGGTTTTACCGCCGTATGCTCTGTTGCTTAGCAACTGTAAACGTTGACACACAAAGCAGGAAAAGAAT
>NW_015151888.1:104349-119251 GCF_000732505.1 Cyprinodon variegatus
AATCCGGTCTTCTAAGGATGCGTCCTAGGTTTTCGAACAGAGCCATCGACTCAAAGACAATCCCTCACACTAAGAATGCGTGTAGCAACAGTGGAGAGGAAAAACTCCCTTTTAGCAGTAAAAAACAACCAGCAGAACCCGACTCGGTGTGAGCGTCCGTCTGCCGAGGAGAAAGCTGCTAGAGTTCTTCTTGCTTTTCCTCTCCTTAATCTCTCTGGACACAGTAATTGAAAGAAGAAAAAAACACCACAAACATTTTTTTTCCCTCCACAAAGAATAGAAAGGTATAAATGTGTTAAAAATAAAGCTATTGTCTGACATCTATAAGGAGTCTTGGCTCTTACTGCTATTACCTTTCAGCTGCCATGATTTTCACCATGATTACTTCATGTCAATGTCGTCTCTGGATCTAACCCAATCAGTACAGAAAATAATGACAATAATGAAGATTTGAAATATGAATGTGTTTCTTACCCACCTAAAAACTGAAAGGCAGGAACTTAATATAATGACTATGAACACATGTTAAAATTATTCATACAATACTCCTTCTACCCCCTGGAACACAGACAATGACAATCGATGCTTTCCACCTTTGAAAACACAGTAAGGGAAGAAAGAAACTAGTTCAAAATTATGTGAGCCATCGTTTGAAGCTCTAACAATTTTGGGAAGGCTGTCTAGTGGGTTAAGAGCATTTTTTATGGTGAATATTTACCATTTCTCTAAAAGTATATTTGTGAGGTCGGACAATGATGTATGTAGAAGTGTCTTAGCTGTAGGCATCTGAAAAATTCAAATTCTCTTTTGATTTTATCAAATGTTTTAAATGTCTTGCCTTCTACTAGTGTGGCTTTAAAATAAATGGCTTCCTTCACACCCCTTTCAAACCACCTGTCTTCTTGGTCCTAAAAGTGAACCTTCTGGATATCAAAAGAACGTTCTTGGTCCATAAGGTGTAGATTTACAGCTCAGTCTAGTCTGGAGGGAAGTTCTTGTCTTGGATGGGAAGCAAAACTCTTCAAACTTGGAAACAAAGTCTAGATGTAATGAAAACTATTTATAATGGATAAACAACTCCCTGTATCTTGGTATGGGATTAAAAGGAGATAGATTATTTTCCCACGACATGTCTTTTTCAATTTTTTATCGCAGTGATGCACATAAATAATACAAGGTTAAGGGCTTTTTGAACTGTCAGAACTAGGTTTTTGACTTATCTAAACACCAGTGCTCATATTTACCAAGAATCCCCACAATTCCTTGCATTTTAAAATTGACCTTCATTCACCATTTCTCTACCATAGCTGAGAGGGACCACAATGGCAGACCATAGCAACGTCTTTGCTGCTGTGGAAGTTCAGCCATCTACTGAAAAATTGCATGTAAGCTACCTTAAATAGCAATTGCAGATACTCTGAAACGTTTTTTTATTCTATATTCTGTGATTATGAAATAAAAATAATGTAGGTGATCCTAATCAATCTGAAACAGGAAAAGTGGAATCTAAATGAATGTCAGACAGTGAGAACCAAATGTGTCTTTTTGTGCAGTGTTTCTAAAAATCAGATTCTAACAGTGTCTCTCTAGGATGTTTATATCTGTAATGTACCATTGTGTAATACAGTCACATTTAAATGTCTTAACATGGAATTGTGATTATCACAAAACGCTGTTTTAGTGATGTGACCATTGTCCCAAAATTCCCTGTTTAATATCAGAGCTGTTTAACTTGAGCTTTTACATCATGTTTTCAGTTAAAGTAAAGGGGAAGTTTAAAAGATCACATTAGATGTTTTATTAAAGTTATCCAACTCTTCCTTTATTTCAATCTTATTAATTATTTTGGTTTTAAAAGCACAGAATTATGGTTATTTACAGTTGCTCTATATTTGATCATTTAATTATTAAAATTTTTCTATAATCTGTTGAGAAATTCGCAATTTAAAAATAAAAATCTGTAAAACTTGCCCAATAAATTTGCAGAACAATCAAAACAACTAGCTGGTCTAACATGACTACATATTTAAAATAAAATCTGATGCATTTGATTTATAGCAATGACAGTGTAATCTCTTTCTAATCATTCTGGCTAATAGAGTCTGTCAGCATCTTTTCCTCACATTAGCTTCAGATCTCCAGAGAGGTACGGGTCGAGCACACAGAGAGAGCGGATCATCTCTGAACTTGCAGCGTCACCTTTATTCCTCACGGTGTCGACTAAAACTCGAGCTTTGTCTCTTTTGGTCCTTCCTGCCTCTACATCTTCCCTCTCAGAATCGTTGAGTACCTTTTTCTCCAGCATTTTGTCCTGCAGCTTCTTCAGAACAGATTCTGATATCCTGTCAATAAAGCTGCTCCTTATCTCCTCCAGTAGCTCCTTTGGACTGAGGTTCTGTCGGGTCGGTCCATAGGATCTTCTCACTCTGGCAGTAGAAAAACAAACCCATCTCTCCCAGACGCTGCTGGAGCTGCTGTCCCTCAGAAACAGTTTGATGCGGCTCCTCATTTCCTTATAAACCACCTGGAATGTTGGGAAGTAGTTGTCATAGGATTCTGGATCAAACTCACCTTCTGTGGGCTGAACAAGAACCAGTTCCTCTCCAGGACAGGTGGACAGAGTATAGAGTTGCTTCGGCTGCAGTTTACAGTGTGGAGGCGTCTCTAGAAATACTTCATTCTCATCTAATTTCTTCCTAAAACGTAACACCTTTTCAAGAACAATGTTTTTGGGCAGCATCAGAACATTAATCAGGTGATCAGACTCAGGATCTAGATGCTTGTGGAACAGCAGAACCAAAGCTTGGACCAGGTCCGGAGGAGAATCTTCATCCTTGATGTTACCAAAAGGAGAAAACCCTGTGATGTTGATGACAACATGAGTTTCTGTGATCTTCACAGGTCTGATAAAATCGATTCCTTCATCATGCATGTGAGCGACTGACAGGAAGTGACATCCGCCTGTGGAGCGGATCTCACAGTGAGGGAGATGAAGCTGAGCCACAGACTGCTGCTGACAGCTGATGTCAAACAGAGGTCCTGCAGGCTTCTTGCCATGTTGGCTCAGTAATCTTCTGTCCCAAGGAACAATCCTGTAGGACACGTCTCCTTCTCCCCTCATGTCAAACACCAGGCCGCTCTCTCTGCACTGGTACAGGCCTGGACTGGAACACCGGAACCAGTAGATTCCATCTCCTTCATCATCAGTGAAATCTGGAGTAAACTCCTTAAAGCTGCCTTGGAGCTTCATGGTGGGTAAACTTGGAGATCGGGGGAAGTTGCTGATGTCTGCAGGAGGTTCCTGACTCAATGAAGGACAGCTATGAGACAAACAGGAGGGGATTTTTTCCCTCTCACACAATGTGAAGTTTTCCACCGTTTCATGAAGTATATAATATTGAGGTTCATTTATATTAGACATGTAACAGGTCACTTCTTTCCGTAGAAGAGTTCGGTTGACATCTGGTTCACTGTCTGACCCATAAGAAAATAGATAATCAGATCCAAGATCAGGTGCAAGCAGCTCGTAAGATGAATTATCGTAATCTTCTTCACTATCTGCTGCGATGGACTGGCGACCTGTCCAGGATGTACCCCTGGCTATTGACAGCTGGCGATAGTCACCTTCCTTCGTGTCCTCAATTGGGACAAGATGATGGATGGATGGATCCTTACTATGTGTTTCAATAAAAGTGTCTTCTTGTGCTCCTGTTTGGGAGCAACAGAACCAGGAAAACCTATTAACACATTTTGGTTTGCCTTTATTTTTAGCCATTCTTGCTTTCTTTCAAAAACCAATGAGTGAAACCCGGTGGTTAAAATGAGATTTTCTTTCTTTGTTCTTCCTCTGATGATGAACCTGGGGAAAAAGAAAACCAAGACATAGGTGATCTTTGTTCAAGTGAATGCCTCCATTCTGTTATTTCCACATCTAGAAGTATATAAAAAGATATATTGATATATAAACTTCTACTTTTTAAATTAAAGTTAAAACAGGCAGATTATTTTAGAGAACATCAGATTTTGGAATTATAATTTTCTTTCCCTCTTATTAATTCACTTAAACTCTTTTTGTCCAACTCTCTCCATAAATATTCTGTAATGTTTGTTTTCAAATAAAGTTATGAATATTCTAATTAAGATATATTTTAGTTTTAAAGATATGTCTGTTTCTTAAATTCCATTATACTGATCTGTGTGACAAAAAGATATTCATAAAAAGACTGATAGATTCAAGTTTTTAAGAGCTTTTCAAATATAAACGTTTTCTGAAATAAATTTCTTACGTTTAGGATATTTTTCTACTGAAATGTTCAGAATGCATCAATCTCATGACCAGACAGTTTATAGAAGAGAGCAGACAAAATCTTAGGCAAATATGAAGTTCTATTTTGGATCGATCTATAGATTTATGTGTTGGCCATTCATCAGTTTCTTGATTCATTGACATTTTCACCTAATTCTTCTTTTTGTTCTTTTGCTTGTCTCAGCTCAAATTTTACTGCTAAACATATTGGAAATAAAGGTGTATTTACGATGAAAAAAAATAAAGCAACAGCTTTTGGCATTTACTTAAAGGGGTCATAGAATGGAAAACAGAGTTTTCATTGTCATAGTTGAATTACAATAGTTCAGTGGGTGAAATGGACGGACAGAGAAGATCAAACACCATCGACACCTTCTTTTTCTGCAAATCTCTGTGATTCTAAACTTCCACCATAAAATGGGCTGTGTGGCTGGTACGGGAACCCCGGGGCAGAGAGTTTCAGTCTGGGTGTCACGATTTGGTGGTGTTGGTTAGAGGACCCAAATGCAGAGACGAGTTGGTTGAGATGAATTAAGTCATTTAATAGGTAAACAGGCTTTGAGGCAGGAGTCAAAAATCCAACAAAAATATCTTAAGAACCAGAATCTAGGAGACATCAGGGAAAAAGCAAAAACTAAGAACCAGGAAGAGACAAGGAAGGACGACAGAGAACTGACCAGAGGTTTGATGAGATGTAAGACGAGGATCCAGCAAACAAGAACTGAAGAGGGAGGGCTTTTAAAGGGGACAGAGACAAAGAGAGAGCTGACGAGGAAATTGGCAACAGGTGCTGGCAGGACAGAGAAAACAGCAAGGGAGGACAGAGCAGAGAACAGAGCTAGGGATAGAGGACACAAGAGGGCAGCAGAGGACAACAAATGGAAAACTTGGAGGACAGGAACTAAAAAGAAAACAACAAAATAATAATTAGACACTAAAACAAGGAGCAAAGTAAGACTGAATACTCTAAATAAACATAACAAAACCAAGACTGTGACACTGGGGCTTGCATTAGGGCTCAAAGAACAGCAAATATGCCATTTTCAGCCCAACCAATGTTACACACCCTATTCAGAGACCTTAAGGACCAGCACTAAATACCCAATAGAATCATTCTATTCAAATTGTTTACTGTTAGCAGAGTATGACATAAAAATTGTGTTAAAGTAACTAAATATGATTAAGTAAATGCCAAAAGCATTTGCCTTATTTTTTTCAGTGTTGCTTCACATGCTGTTCAGTCACAGCATCTAATAAGTTTAAAAAATGGTTGAGTTTTTGAACAACTCCAGAGGTAATTGCAATGAAGCAGCAATGAATGTTCTCTCATGTTAATACAGCAGGTTACTAACCGACTAACACTGACTATCATGTTAGTGCCTTATTGCAAAACCCACTACCATCAGCTGTTAATGTTTGGTTAATCTGTTCTCATGTGTTGCACTGAAGGCAGAGAACTTTTGCTTCTCTGCCTGCTCAGATGGATTTCTCCCTCGTTCCTCGCTTGCTTAAATTATTCTTCATTTTTAACCTTCTCATCTCTTGGCCAAAGTGACAGAAGTTAGACAGGACTATTTTTTCATGGATTCTGTCACAGATGAGTGGAGACAGTTGGGTGAAGACCAGAGACCAGGAGGCTGAGGTGAGTCTTGCTAATTTAATGAGGAAACCGAGATAAAAAATCCAAAAATCCAAAGAACCAAAAACCAAAACATCCGGGAAAACTCATGTGGGGAACCAGGGACGATGAAGCAACAAAACAACAAACCAGCACTGAGTGGTGGCAGAGGTGGTGTATGTATTGGAAGACTGAACCAAGATGCTAATCTGCAGATTGGGAGCAGGTGTGGGCAAGACCAACTTGAAAGAAGCACAGGGGAAAGTAAACAAGCACAAGGGGGCAACAGAGGATAACTAAAGAACTCAGCACTGGTAGAAATCAACTACAAAGACACAGAACACAAAGAAAATAAAAATAAACTTAAACAGAGGGCAGAACTCTGACAGATTCTCAAGGACATGTAAGCGCAAAATGCCTCCCTTCACCCCACAGGAGATTGACAAGTTTCTACAGTGGATGGCTGTCTTGGAAATGAAGATTAACTGACTGTAAGTCAATGTGGAAGTGAATGCTGGTCATGGAATTGATACGGCCCTGCCAGAGTCTCAAAACTCTGAGATAACCCCACTAGTTGTTTTAAAAAGCAACTCATCAGAATGACAAATAACCAACAGAAATTAGAAAGAAGGTGCTGCTTTTAATGGCAATAACCAGACTGGCATTCACTGCTGGGTAACGCTTGGAGAAAAGCCAAAGACAAAAAAATTTAAGATCTCAAAAGCCATCAGACAGAACAAACACCACATTTATTTAACAAAACCAAGACTCCAGAGAGAAACATGTCTTCCATGTCTTTCAACTGGAGCAAAAATTTGTTGAATGTTGGCTGTCCCATTCTTTTTCCGAAATCTCAAAGAGGATCACGAAGATCAGATTAAACCTCACCTTGAAGAACTTAATCATTCACACTGGAGCACTGAAAAATGTTGCTAAGAGGCAGTCAGAAATATTAAAGATTTGTCTGCTTAACACTGCAGAACAGGTTTTGCCTATTTCAGAGTCTGATTTGATTCAAATCATGAACACGTTCCTCATCTCTAGTATTTTCCAACGAGCCTTAAAAACAGCAATTATCAATACATTGTTGAAAAAGAGAAGCTTGGACAATTGGTCCTTCAGAACTACAGACCCGTCTCAAACCTTTCAACTTCACCAGTAAGTTGAAAAAGTTGACTTTCAAGAGTTAAATGCCTTCATAACAATGTTAAGCAGATGTGATGTCTTCCAGTCAGGTTTCCATGACAACCACAGTCAAGCGCCTGCCCTGATTAAGGTGTTCAATGACATTCGTATAAATTCTAACTTTAAAAGAACCACTGTGCTGGTATTGATGGACCTTACTGCAGTGTTCGAAGCTGTTGATCACTCAATTTTATTAGAGCGTCTGAAAATCTAGGTCAGCCTTTCTGGTACAGCACAGGAATGGTTTAAATCCTGCCGTGAGGATAAAGGACTGGCTATACTCCCCACAGCAGTGTGTCACAGTAAGCTTGATGCAGATATTTTTGATTTATGCCCAAATTTGAAGCGTGGTCTGCACTATGTTATTCCACACCACAACGCAAGAGGGAGGATCATGAACTAGCTGTTGGTCTAGATATGGCTGAGGCGGTGAGGAAGTGGAGGCAAGTTTGTGTGACGTTGGAGGGTGAAAAAGAACGGGGATCCAGGTGGAAAAAGGGTCCCGGCATTCTCGCACACCTCGCTCTTTTATCTTGTCCAACTTCACGAGTCGTTTTCCACAATGGCGGTCATACAAACAAAACAAGCCGGTAAGGTACCAAACAGGAAATGCAGAGCAGATGTAGATTTGACCAATCAGAGGCCTCCTGTCTGCAGCACTGTCTGCGGTCACCTACAATTTTGGAGAGGTGCACCAGAGTGTCTGCGGAAGGTGCGGGGGCACATTGGTGTTCAATGCCACACATACGCAGACGAACTGGTTTCTGAATATAAATCAGGCTTAAGGACTTTTATGTTTCAGTAGGGAACTTTAAACCAGAGACCAGAAAAATCACATGAGAGGTTCCTCAAGGCACCATTCTGGGGCCCTTCCTATTCAACTTCTACATACTCCCTTTAGCTCAGATTATAGCAGACAACAAGATCAGTTACATAACTATGCAGACGACACACAGCTTTACATCACAATTTCACCAGGTGACTATGAACCCATCAGAGGGTTGGCTAGATGCTTAGATTAATATGTGGATGCAACATAACTTTCTACAACTGAATAAAAACAAAACTGAGGTAACAATTTTTAGACCAAAGGAGGAGAGAGCCAGAGTTAGCTCACAGCTTCAGCTACTAAAGCTAGAAACCACTGATTATGTACAAAATCTTGGTGTCTCTATTGACTCAGACCTGAACCTTCAGAGGCGCATAAAGGCAGGTACTAAGACAGCCTTTTATCACCAAAAGAACATTTCCAGGAGTAAAGGACAGATTTTCAATCTAGAAAAACTCATTCACACATTTATCTCTAGAAGAATTGATGGCTGCAAAAGTGTCAGCATAGATTTGCCTTAAAAGTCCATCAGACAGCTGCAACTGATCCAAAACTCTGCTGCCCGTGTTCTCACTAGAACTGTGAAAGTAGAGCACATCCGCCTGTTTCTAAAGTCCTTCCACAGGCTCCCTGTAGCTCAGAGAATAGACTTTATAATCCTTCTGTTAGCCCAGAAATCACTGAATAGATCAGCACCTCAATAATAACAGATCAAATATCAGTATATCAACCTCCCAGAGCAGTTCTAGTTCTTCTAGTTCTAGTCTACTCTGTTCACCCAGAACTAGAACCAAACGTGGAGAAGCAGCATTTAGTTCTAGGAGGTAAAAGTTAAAAACCTGTTTGTTTAGAGCTGCCTTTGACTGTTGATTATTATTTTAAGGTTATGGTCAAACTGTTTTTTTTTTTTGTTTTACACATGTTTTATTTTTTATTTTAATTTTTTATCTTTGTTTGCTTTTATTCTGCTTTTATTTTTCTTCTATTTTATCATCTAATTCAGGGGTCGGCAACCCAAACTGCTCAAAGAGCCATATTGGACCAAAAAAACAAAACAGAAACAAAACAAAAAACAAATCTGCCTGGAGCCGCAAAATGTAAAACTCGTATATAAGCCTTATATGACAACACAGACAAATTGGCCTTACATGGCAAATCTGATTTCTGTGCTGAAACATGTTGAAGGCAGCCATCAATGCGCACAGATGAACACTTTCAGTTGAGACCATTTCCTCACATCAATGCTGCATTATGTCAGGAATTTACGATGGTTGACTGGTATAAACACACAGTAAATGTTGAAACACCATATAAACAGCATTTATGTAGTCTGATAAAAATCATATTGGTCTAAAGTTTAGAGACACTTGTCTTTCAGTGGCTTTTAATTCCTTTTATTACTTCCTACCTTGTAAATATTGAAAGCAAAGGCATCCAAGCTATGAAGGAAAGGTAGGCAAAGCTGCAAACAAGAAAATTATTTATTTAATTTAGATTTTATTAAATAATAACCCTCTTGCCTCCTCCCCCTCTCTACTCTTGATTGATTCAATTTATTAACAAATCTTTCAACTGGTTCCACAGTTTTTAAGCCTTGATCCGGACAAGCTTTAATATGTTTATCTAGCAGCAAATTGTTTCAGTCTTTTATGATTTCTGAGGTTTCTTACTGGATTCTCTCTCTTTTAAATCAAATTATGAACAATTTACATTTAAGGCAACATAAAAAATATCATCAGTTATTAGTCAGTACTCACATTACATAGAAGACATGCTGAGCCAGCTTCTGTCTTCCTGTTTTGCACAAACCAACAGCAAAAAGTTTTATTGGGTGGAGTTAGTTGATGTCACTCTTGTTATTTTCTCTTCTAAAAAAAGTCACATTCATGTGAATATGAAAAGGGGGACCTTAATATTTTTTAGTTTTACTGCTCGCTTCTCCTTTTACTTCTCCGGTGAAAGGAGAAGCAAGCAGTAGATTCCAAAGTAGATGCACCTTATTTTTGGTAGGTAAATGTTAGTAGCAGTAAGCATATCAAGATAGTTGGCTGCCTCCTCTGCTGAAGAAATGAAATGGCCAGAACCTGGATGGAGGAGGATGCCTCTTCCAAGCTGAAGGGTCCAGCCTCAGACTAACAAGAGCTCATTACACGTTCATACTGGGGCTTCGTCATAGCTGCTGTACTGCATATAAAAACCCATAAATCCCCACAGTTGATTAAAACACAAATGTTTTTACTTTTTTTATTTTCAGCACAGATGCACAGAACAACAGAAACTAGTTCTGCTAATACTGCAATACAGATGGGAACACCTGCGGGATGCATTTTTTTTCCTCCTGAAAGAAACAGGTGAGTCGAGCTGTAATTTCAGTAAATAGACATTTTTTGTAGTTTCAGTCTCACCTCGATCCTCCCCTATGTTTAAAACGATGCTTCCTACAACGGTTTCTGCTTCATTACTGAGCTCACAGGTATGCATTCCTTGTTGTTGTGTAGATAAATCCTTAAGGCTAAGACTGCCAGACTTTTTTACAACCTTCACATGAAGTTTCCACACCTCTTACACCTTTACTCTGCTCTGGCTGGTTCACAATAATCTGACTGAGGTTAAATTTCCAAATAAGATTTGTTACAGAAACATTGGAGTCAGAGCAGTAGAGGGATGTTTGTCTGCAGGAGCCGATCACTCCTGGAATTAGAGCAAAGGGTTAAAAAAAACCTTATTCATCAAAGATCATCGACATCTGATACAGAAGTGGAACAGGTTTATACCACAGTACAC
This sequence comes from Cyprinodon variegatus, assembly GCF_000732505.1. Classification (NCBI taxonomy): domain Eukaryota; kingdom Metazoa; phylum Chordata; class Actinopteri; order Cyprinodontiformes; family Cyprinodontidae; genus Cyprinodon; species Cyprinodon variegatus. The sequence continues at coordinate 115,072 of NW_015151888.1, forward strand.
ATAACATGGCGCAATGGTGGTGTGGTTTATATGGCAGGTGCGTCATATGCAGTGTGAGCCGATTGTGGTTAAGCTTGTTTCCACTGTATGTATTTTTCTTCTTACCCATTTTCTACCTTCAGTGTTATCTTACACACTGAACTGCCCTGATTGATGAAACTTCCATATTATTATACATCATATTTATAGTGAAGTTCTGTTTGCCTCGTTGAATTTATATTCAGAATTTGTATAGTGTCTATCTCTCTGTCTATATGTCTGTTTGTCTGTTGATATATGTTCTACAAAGTGCCATATGTTGTAAGCTATGTAATGTGTATATAAAACTTATATTTAGGTCTATTTGTTTTTTTCAGAATTCATAATTCAATAACTATAATTTTCAGCAGTGAGTAATACAGTTATGAGAAATAGAGACACTTAAAAAAGTGACTTTTTGTACACTTTAAGTCTGTTTTTAAGCTAATATAGTGTTTTACATACAGTGTGTAAAAATGTTCCATGTACAGTTTTCTATCAGCATTAATATTAAAAGTATTAGAATACAGGGAGAAAGGCAGTATAAAGCCTACATACAGTAGGTTTATGATTTGTATGATTTTAATGGGTCAGACTAATTAGAAAAATGTGATTACAGTTGCTGCTTAGAGGCCGGGGGCCCAGTTATTTTTGTTCTCCCTTATTTATAGACTAAAATGTTCTGTTAGGGAAAAGGAGATCTAATTTCAGATCTGATATAAAGGCTGCAATTTGAATCCATCCCATAGTTTTAAAAGTAGTGGATAGACTTATTCAGCCGGTCTGCAGTAGCTGAGAAACTCTTTAATGTGCTAACAATTCAACATCATGAAATGTAAATATCAAGCATGAACTCCTTGTTTTCAAGAATTCAGCATTACGTTGGAAAGCTTTTCCCTATTCTAGTTGCAATGATTATTTTAGTTCTGCTTGTCTAACAAAATTAGTCTGATGAACCATAAATAGACATCTAAATAGATTGAGTTTATATAGTGTATTATAATCAGAAAAATATGTCCAAATAACTTTATAGTCAGTTCAACCTGGAGAGACTCACAAAGATAATTGGCAATTAGAGAGATCCATTGATGAATGCGACAGTCCATTGGTGCTCCGACGCTCTTGCAGAAGACATGCAAGCTGCAAATGGAGATGATGTTGGATTATTATTCGGAGAGAAGGTTTAGATATGTTTTCTTGGGGGGGGGTTGATAGTGCATTGATAGACAGCTTTAAGCATTTTAGCAGAACCTTGCAGGATGGTTGGCTGAAGAGGGATGATGACTTGACTGTGAATAATTGAAGCAGAGGTGCATGCCAAGGTGATTGCAGGTGACGCTGGACTGAATCTTCCAATTTAAATTTGCATCTAAACTTCATTTTTCAATATCCTCTGGAAAATCTACAAATGCCCTAAGATGGTGTTGACAACAAAAGAGAACGCTGGCAGACCAGCAGTTTCCTTCTCATAGGCTCATTACTTTTTTTTTTGAAACCATCAAAAACCAGGGGAGATGCCCCAAGTTAATCATAAACGGAAAGATATGAAAGCTGTGGCTCTGGACTATCTAAAATGTGACACTGCCAGGAGAAAATAACATCTTAAAACTGTCATGAAAACTGTATATTCAGAAATAGAAGAAAGTGTCTGAGATTTACTACTATATGACACCAGTCAACATTCTATCAATGATGTTACTTTAGGAGAAGTGAGTTGGGATTTTATATTCAATGCCCATCCAGGTTGGATGCCATATTAATGTTGTGAATAACTGTTATATTCAATTCCCAGCCAGCTGGGAATTTATATTTCTGATACTTTAAGATGTTTATTGCCCTCCCCTGTAGGGGTGGTAAAATATCTTATTTAATCAGATATTATTTCAGCTGTTATATAGTGTTTATGACACACAGTCCTACTAACTGTGTGTTAGAACAATAGATGAAAGAGTGATTCGAGCACTAATCATGGTCAAACAGTTAATTCTGCACATACATGGAATAAATTCAACACAACTACTGTTCAAAATATAAGAGTTTATCAACAAAAATCATTCAGCCCCAAGTCAAACATATTCCAGTTTATCACTCTCAACTAAGACTAGTAAAACTCAACTAAACACAACTACTATGTACAAAGAGGGAAACATGGTTGAAAACCATATTACAGTTTAAGATGGATTCTGTGTTTGAAACCAAAGTTTATCTGGAAGAATTTGGGATTTGATCAAATTATTTAGATCAATTGGAATGTTTTCAGACCAATTCACAATGCAAATCCATGAGGTGAATAAAACATTATTTGGCCAAATAATGTTTTATTNGACTTGTATTATATTAAACTGAACTTCCAATTTTCACCACTGTTCGACGCCAAGTAACATTTCCTCTGATCACGGCTTGCTCATTCTCGCAATGAATCCTGGGATATCCAAGAATACCGAGGATACATCGGACCTGTCCTTCAAATCGGGCAAAAAGAAGGACGCATTTTAAGGCCGCATAAGGAGGACTCTTGGAATCCGACCAGAACTCTGCGCTACGCTATGATGTAATCGTCCTTCCAATCTGGCCTTCTAAGGACGCGTCCTAGGTTTTCGAACAGAGCAAATGTCTCTCTGTAGCTCTGCCTCAATCCAGGGTTTAAACAGGATGTTTAGAGATACTTTCTGGCCAGATTATCTGTGAAGTAGGAAAATAGAACAAATTAATGTAGAAAATATGATCAAGGTACTTTTTATTGCTCTGTTTCAGGGGTTTAGAAGACATCAGCAAAAACACAGATGTTTTTTTGTTTGTTTGTTTTCTCCTAAAATGAAAATAGCATTCTATATTTAATTTCATGGATGGGGCCCGTCTATGTAGTGCCCTTTCAAAATAAAGCTCCCTCTCAGTCAGGCATGGAGAAACTTCCTTTCATTGTATTTCCTGTCCTCATCCTTGCCTATGCATTGGTTCTAAATTAAAGCCGGTCTTCTACATATATAGCTATTGGGAATAAAGCCATCTGTTGAGAGTGAGAGAGATTTATCAGAGACACACATGAAAAGTGTGATGAGACACAGCACAGGTATTTTAAATGACCAGCAGGTATCGCCATGTTTAAGACTAACCATCCTGTGGAGGGATAATATTCTACTACCTTGTTCTTTGTAGCCAATAAATAGGAGATTTGTGAAAGGGATGGTTTTGTGTGGAACTTTATCTTTGTGGGGAAATACTTTTTCTGCTAATTATTTAGGCATATATCGGGAAATAAGCCAAGATAAACCTATGGAGCCACTTTATTCTGTCCCTGGATTTCTGACTTCATAGATGAACTCCATTAAATCCCCAAACCTCCTCCCAGGTGGGCTTCCTGGCAGCAACTCTACGTCCAGAACATGGCTGCAAGACTCTCCTGAAACAATCACCACTCTAACATCTGACTCTCTTAGATGGACCTCCATCTGGTTGCTCTGCATGTGGGTCAGATCTCTGAGACAGAACATGGCATGGTTTAAAGATCCAGCATTAGTTGCACCATCCGACTTTAAATTAAATGCAATTAGTGAAAAAATGACACCCTTCAACCAGCTCTAACTGGTTTTGATTATTTGTTCATTGCATAAAAACTTTAAAAAGGCTAACAGAGTCAAATACAAAGTGTTGCATTGTCTGCAGGAATGATCAGTGTTTGCAAAGGATATAACAGTAAAAATAAGGGGCCTAGTTTGTAATTATTTTTGTTTAACAGAATTGAAATGTCTTCATTCAGACAAAACACCTCAGGGTGGCAGTGATTGACTTGACTCTTGACACTTCAAATAGACTGAATGGTCAGTGCTTTGTTGATGCAGGTTTTTGCAATTGAAATTAACATTTGTGCAAGTCTAGTTTTAGATATAATAAGGTAACTTTTTAGCTCATCAAAAGGTCACCATCACCCCTGTAGGAGCCAATTATCCTTTGGTGTTTGTGGCCACCAGGGGGCGTATTTAATTTTGAGTTCTGAGTTTCTTATGGGGGATGGGTTATTTAAGCTCAACCATCTATTCTGTTCAGGTGTTGTTAATAGGCTGAGGCAAACAGTTTCCTACTGTGATTGTTTTGGATGTATGTCGAATTTATGTGTATCTTAAGGGAAACAGTCAGACAATGGACATTGTACTGAAAATAAATG
>NW_015151888.1:120920-122514 GCF_000732505.1 Cyprinodon variegatus
TCGGATCCGCAGAGGAGCGATCGTGACACCTGACGTCGGAATCGGATCCGCAGAGGAGCGATCAGGACACCTGACGTCGGAACTAGAACCGGAGCCGCACAGGAGTGATCAACACCGCACACTTGGGAACAGAACTGCATGGATCGAGCTATTGGAGCTACTGAGATTCGTATCCGAGATTCGAAAAAAGACAGGTGAAATTAACAGCCAAGGCTTTGTTGGTGAAAATCCATAACTTAGAAAGTGAAAGAAAAACAAAGTTAAATAAGCTCACAAAGTTAAGACAAACTATTACAGTGTTGAAAAATGACAGAGGATTTGTGAATGACATTAATGGAGAATTTAAAAGGTTTTTGGGTTTGTCTGAAGAAACACAAAAGGTACACCAGGTTTTGTTGGGTTTTTTGCCTGTGGATGAAGCACAGAAGCATGATGTATGGTTTAAAGCTAAAATGTTGAATGTTAATGATTTTGTTGCTGCTACTCATAAATGGTTGATTGAGGCGCAAGGTTGCTCAACTGATGTGCTTGATGATATGAAAGACAGTGAGAGTAAAAATAAGGAAGCTGAACCAAACACTGCCAGTGGTGGCATGATGGAGAAATAGCTGCAGATTGAACCTCATGAAAGCATTTCAAATGTTTCTGTAAGGTCTTTTAGAAAAACTGGGAGTCAAAGGGGTTCTTCTGTAACAATCATCAGATGTCAACGCTTTCTGAAAAAATGAAAGCAGAAGCAGAAAGAGCTGCACTCCTGGCATGTGCAGCTGCTTTAAAAGAGAAGCACGCATTGGAGGAACAGGAATACCTGTTAAAGAAAAGAAAAGAACAACTTGAGATGGACACTAAAATAGCTGCTGCTAATGCCAAGCTAATGGTGCTAGAATGTAGCACTAAAGGCAGCATTACATCCAAGCATTCTGATGGAATGAATTAATATGTATGAAAGGTGCTAGACCCAAGATCAGGCCTACTTTACTCCTTCCACAAGCTTCACAGTTGGTTACCAAACCTGCAAAGAAGCTTCAACAAGATGCTGGACTGCTGTTGGATAAAGAGGTTGAGTCAGGTCTAAACACAGCCTATAAAAGGCATGTTCTACCTCAGGTGGATGACACCGTTTTCAATACTTTAGTGTCACACACAGCTCCTCCTGTTATTCAAACTTCTAAAGCTTCTATTTTATCGGATCCCAATGTTACCACTCAAAACAGTTTGCTTCCATCAAATCAAAATCAACCTGCTGGAGATCTCTACAACGTGTTGAAACAGCAGAATGACATAACAGCTCTTCTGGTTCAAATGCAATCAAGCCAGTTACTGCCACATCGAGTAATTCCCATCTATGATGGAGATCCTTTGCAGTTCAACTCATTTATGAAAGCCTTTGAACGTTGTGTGGAAGCAAAGACCAGCTCTAAAGGAGATTGTTTGTACTTCCTCGAACAGTACAGCAGGGGGCAACCAAGAGACCTCGTACGCAGCTGCCTTCACATGACTGCAGAAAGAGGATATGCTGTGGCCAAGCAGCTCCTCAAAGAACATTTCGGCAATGAATTTAATATCACTGCAGCCTATATGGAAAAGGTCACTG
>NW_015151888.1:123986-126360 GCF_000732505.1 Cyprinodon variegatus
ATTGGGGTGGGGGACGTCATCAGAAGGTGAGGCCCTCCAGTAATGACCCCCTCCCCAAAAACTTACATGTGTGGCAGTGTGATGGAGCATGCAGATGGAGGATTCCAGGGATGGGGAGCAAAGGACTGGGGTGCTTACTGCACTCCCAGGGAGCCAGCTCCCCCGCTGACTCCTGTCCATATAATCTGTAAAACTCCCTGCTGAAAATGTTTTATCATTGTCTCCTTTCTATCTCCTCTTTCTTTCATTTTTTCTCTTTTTTTTTCTTCTTCTGTTTTTCCTCTTCTGTTCAATTTACATTGCAGTGTCCATATAAACTGTAAAACTCCCTGCATAATTATAATAAAGCCATTTATATGCATGAAACAAGTGGAGCAATATGGCAATTGCCATACTGCTACACTTGTGAAAGCAAAATCTGTTGGGCTCTTTTTGGCATCAAGACAATTATTGTTATTGTCACATCACCACACAGGACACTGTTAAAAGAGAAAAAAAAAACTTCCTGCTTAATTATAATAAATCAATTTACATGCATGAAACAAGCAGAACTCTATGGCAATACCCCTCCTGCTCCACTTTTGAAAGTAAAATCTGTTGGGCTCTTATTGGCACCAAGACAATTATTCTTATTGCCACAATGCCAAGACACTTAAAAAAAAAAAAGTGATACACTGGTGCAGATTTGTGAATTTGAATTGTTTTTTTTTTTTGTTTTTAAAGATACAATAGTTTTTTATTTTGGATGATTATGTCATCCAATAAGAATAATAACAATATTATGTTACGCCGTACAGATACAAGCTTCTCAGGCACATTGGATGGATATGAAATAAGCCACATTGAATGGCTTATTTCCAGATATGTGTTGAAATAATTACCAGAAAAAGTTTTTCCCCACAAAATTAAAATCCCACACACATCCATATTATTATCTCTGGATAGGGTGATTAATGTTTCCATTAAAGCTATAGTGTAATATTTGTAGGGATTCACTAATAGAAATTTAATATATTATACATAATTATTTTATTTCATTTAGCTATGAATTGAAAGTCTTATTCTTTATGTTTATATTGCCTCAGTAACTGATATTTATAATTAAATAGTAGTGGGTTCCCATTTGTGGAATCTATTGTACGACCATCAATTTCACAGGAGAAAACTCAATTACAGTACTATATTGCAAACTTTGTAATGAAATCTTATGAGAAAATAAAGATATTTATTGTGAACAGTTACAGTAAAATACTGTGACATCCTGATAACATCTTACAGTGTTGGCTGGGATGAGGGCAGGAAATACAGAGAAAGGAAGTTTCTCCATGACAGCAGGAGCTTTATTTTGGAGGGCACCACACAGGCAGGCTTAAAAGTTACGCCCATTTATGAAACCAAATATAGAACAGTATTTTCATTTTGGAGTGAAAAAAAAAAAAAAAAATCAGTTTAATGGATTTTTGTTCTTTCACACAATGCAAAAATTGAAGAAAAAAAAAACTTCAAAAAATACACATCTTCATAAATTTAACATGAAGAATATTTGATGACGGATATTTGAACCAATCTGACTGTATGGTCACTATGTCACAGAGTGACCATACAGTCAGAGTTACTGTGTGACACTCTGTGTTTGGGTGTCTGATAGTAGACCACTTTGGACCAGCAGATTGAGAAATCTAAATATATCTCTGATCAGATTATTTACACATTTGTTTTGCTGCTGTACAACAACTTTAAGCTGAATTATCTGTGGTGTTTATGGGCAGCTCAGATGCTGTAAAGCAGCGCTCTTGGTCCCTCTCAGGTAAACAGCAGCTTGTATGGAGCATCTCTAGTCCTGCATTATGACCTGAAGAATCATGTAATAGATCTCAAATGAAGCTAAAACTTGGGTCAAAAGTTAAGCAGTGTTGAAATCTGAAGCTTAGATCCAAACTTTGATCTTTTTACCTTTGCTTGTTGCCTCTCATAGAAAAACCCAGCAGCTCAAGGATGAAGATAGACAAAAACAGAGCAGAGAGAGATTGACCCAGTTGGTTCTTCCAGATGAGTTTTCAGGTTCTGAAGCAGAAACAGAAAGATAGCTATGAGAACATGTTTAACTTGAGTTTTATTGTTGAAATTCTTCATCTTGAAAATCAATGACGTTTAATTCCTGCAGTTTTCCAGAGGTCATCTTGGACCACGGTTGGTTAGGTTGCTCTGCTGATTGCCTGAACCTGTTCCTCATCAGCTCCAGACTGCTTAAGGCTGGCAGCATTTCAATGTCAGAGTGTTAACCTAAAGTGGTAACTTCTAGCTCTCTGGACTCCTAGAACATTTTGACTAATCTTACCTGGTTTCCCTTTGTTTAGTAAAGGATCTTGATGCC
>NW_015151888.1:127838-131960 GCF_000732505.1 Cyprinodon variegatus
CGATGAACTTGGCGACAACGTCCCTGTTTGATCCGTAGGACCAGACCACCCAGTCGTTGTCCTTCAGCTTTCCGTCTCCAAAGTCAAAGGTGACATCGTCCCCAGGTGTCCTTCTCACAGGTTGATGATGGTTTTCTGTTGCATTAACAGCCACTGAAACAGATGAAGAAATGTTTCAGTAAAGTTTCCAAGGAGGGTCTGCTTGGAGTAAAAGTTGGAGTATTCCTCCTGGATTATTTAGCAACAATTACTTTTATTGTTTGTTTTTATATGTCATTTCTATCACACATTTATTATGATTATTTTTATCATCCATTTCTATATTTCACTACTTAAATTCCTAGTTGCAAGAAATGTAAAGTGCTTTAAATGAGATGAAAAATGATATTGCAGTGACATAGATGCAACACAAATATATAAAGTTAAATTGACACAGTAGAAATAAGAGGATTATATAAAAAAAAATATAAAGTGAGTAATAGTTTTATTCAAAAGATAGCAGAAGTCCGAGGTGCCAGAATCCGCTATAGTGGAGACCTGTTAATCACCTGCAGCGACAGCCTCAGCAAGGCAAAGCAATACGGATACAATGGAGGGGAGGAGAGTTCAGAGCAGCTTGGTGGAGAACAAAAAGATTAGCAGGAGAGTCATTGGAGGAGATCCTCTAAAACTATCTGATAAAGATATTCTAGAAAACATAAGTGGTGCAAAAGTAAAAGAAGTGAAACAGTTAAAAACAACAAGAAATGGACAAAGGTATGACAGTTTATCAGTTTTGATTAAATTTGAGTAGGAGCAATAACCCAGTACAGTTTTCATTGGTTATATGAGCTACAATGTCAGAATGTATAATCCTCTGAGATGCAGCATGTAAGAGAAAACCTCGATGTGGAAGGTGTGCTGGAGAGCATGAATATGGAAAATGTGGGAAAGAAGTTCAAATTAAAGCTGTAACTGTGGTGGAGAACATACTGCTGCATATAGAGGGTTTGAACTGAGTAAAAGGTCTGAAGAAATTAGAAAAGTGAAATTTGAGCTCAGATTAACTTCTGCGGAAGCTGCAGAAAGGATCCCATCCCAGTCAGACAGACCCAAACCAACAGTTCAGCACATGGCAAACTCAAAACCTCTGGAGCAGCGTCCCAAAATGGCAGAAGATTCCAGACATCCCAAGTCTCCCGGAAGTTCTGAGAGTCTCCCTGATATAGAAAGTTGTTCACGGATGCCTGCAAGTCGGATAAATTATCCTGGATTTTAGACTCTGCGAGGCGGTGTATTTTTAATGCGAGTGAGAGCGGGCAGACAATAATTCATGTATCATGTGCGGATTAGAACTACTGCGATTGCGCAGGAACAATAGAGAGCGGGGTGTGAGGAGGAGGCTGCTGGTGAAACCTGTGCAGCGTTTCTGTCCAAAGTGATGCTCTGATCAACCAGCGTTCCAGGTGACTGGTTGATCAGAGAGCTGATTGGATCAGTCTGATAAGTTTCTCTGGGTTACTCTCTAACAGTCACCTAGTTACCACTCAAAGCTGTGCATCCTGGGAAACGGCAGAGGTTGAATCCTTGAGTAAAAAACGAAAATATAGGACTAATTTTACAGCAGAATATACTAAAGTATATCCACGTCTAGTGAAGGTGAGGAACAGTGGCGGATCTAGACCAAATGTACCAGGGGGCCAGGAGGGGGCCAGCATGTTTTCATGGGGGCCCAGAAAAGCATGAAATAAAAAACAGGGCAAGGGATTCACATATATTAAGAGAGCTGCATGAAGTGACATTTCTTTTCAGTTTGGTTCAATAAAAAAATCTATTTCTTATGAGGTCAATATTAATTTATGATTTAGGAATTTTACATATTTTTGACTTAATTTAAGTTAAAACTACTGTTTTCTATAAAATTTGAATTAGAATAAAAGAAAAACTGATAAATTCATCTGTAAAACTTAGAGGATTTTTTTATTTGTTTTGAAAAAAAAAACCATTTGACCGATGAAAACTGGGATCCTATCTCAGTACCACTGAAGCTATCACCTTACTGTTTTTGAATAATTAGTCAAATAGAATTTGTAAAGAAAAAGAATGAAATAGTTCCAAAGGACCTATCAGTAACCATGTCTGTTCCAGTGCACATCATCATTAGAATTTCTGGCCCCTGTTGGCCCCAGTCTAGAACCGGCCATGGTGAGGAACAATGACACTGTGGTGAGGTGCACTGTATGCTGACGTCCCATGAAAAACAGAAAGCACAACCCATGTTCAAGGCCATAAGATTGAAAGTATTGAAAATTGAAAATAAAAGACCAATACTGTTCTGTTTTGTGTTTAAGAAATAACGGTTAGTTAATAAACAGTTGTTGAGAAGTTGATGGCCTTAAGTGTGTATGTATGGGGCATGGTGCGGGTCCGTTGTACCTGGGGGGTGGGGGGGTTAAGCATCTCCCTGAAATGAGTTTTTGAAACTTGGGATGTCTGAGATTCATTGATTGTAAAAGGAAAGATTTTGGCTACGTTAACACCGCAGCCTGAAGTGACCCAAATCCGATTGTTTTGCCCATATGAGACCTGTCTCTGATCTTTTCATGGCTGTCTGAACAACACAGATCCGATTTTTTCCAATGTGACCCAGGCCACTTGGCTATGTGGTCCTCAATCCGATATGAATCTGATCTTTTCAAATGAGACCTGTGTCTGAACGGCCAGGTCGGATTCATCCAACCTAAACGGCATTAATACCCGACAAAGGTCACTATTCTGCGTCTTGCTACGCAGAAGCCACAAGAAAAACAACAACAATGGCAGATGATGCGGAGAGCGGTACTTATGTTTAACCATATTGAAAAGATTGAGTTTTTTTTTTTTTTTTTTTNAGGAACTGCAGTATTTGGATGAGTTAAGCCTGCAAGCTAACATGAAAACCTTGGTTCAAAAGTTGCCTTTAAAACTAAGAGAAAAATGGAGAACAAAGGCAAATGAAATTTTTGAGACAACGAGTCAAAGAGCATGTTTCAGAGATATTGTTGCTTTTATTGAACACCAGATTAGAATAATCTCAGATCCAGTTTTTGGAGATATACAGGACTCACAACCTGTCAGGGGGATCATAAGACCATGCAATAAAGTAACACCTTGAAACTATCGCTGAAATAGTATTATTTAATCTGACATGTACTCTGTGTTACCTGAAGATAAGAATATGGGCTTTCTGTAGTTGTTTGTGAGAGTGCACCTGTGCATGCAAAGTTTATCCATAGAAAAAATGCTCAATAGTGGTTATGAAGAGCCGAAGTGAATCTGGCCATGGGCCCCAGGGAGAAGCCGCCAGGGTGCCCCACCCCTCGGTACGAGCCCCAGCCAGGCCCGGCCCGGTCGGGCCCCACGGAGAAGCCGCCAGGAATGAGCCAGCAGCCACCCGGGCATCCACCCCCAAACCCCGAGCTCCATCAGTGCATCGACGAGCCCCGACGCCAGCCAGCGGAGGGAGAGCAGGACGGGGGGAATGGGCTCCGCACTTAGACTTGAGATGTGCTCGGGAGAGGGGGCAGTTCAGACCCCAACCTGGGAAAGCAAAGAAAAAATAAATAAAATAAATAAATAAAACCCTAGTGCCCCCACTCACACCACACACACACAAAAAAAAACAAAAAAAACGCGGACACACATTCACACATAACACTCACATCCAATAATATCAGGACCAAAGACCCGGTGGCACCGGTGGTTGGTCGTGGGATTATCGGATGACCCAATAAGTGAACCTTAAATCCGGATGGGGGGGAGGGGAGCGACGACACCACCACACCAACCCATCTCATTCCTTCTTCAAGCCTGGCCCCCCACCCCACCCCGCACCTGGACCAAACCACCCCAAGCAAAAGCTCCCCCAGGATCACACACCCCGCACAGGTCACCCAACCAGAGCCCCCCCACCCCCGCTAACTAATTCACCCAGCCACTACACGCCCCTCCTTCCAACCTTCTTTGAGGAGAGAAGAAGTGACAGCCCAGCCACCGGCAGGCCACCTAGGCACCGCAGCAGCCCCCGCCAAGACCACGGACCACCATGCGGCTCACTCTTCCTCCAGGCCCCAGACTCTGGGTGGCAGAACAGGGGTGTGGTGT
>NW_015151888.1:133663-135540 GCF_000732505.1 Cyprinodon variegatus
AACTTACATGTGTGGCAGTGTGATGGAGCATGCAGATGGAGGATTCCAGGGATGGGGAGCAAAGGACTGGGGTGCTTACTGCACTCCCAGGGAGCCAGCTCCCCCGCTGACTCCTGTCCATATAATCTGTAAAACTCCCTGCTGAAAATGTTTTATCATTGTCTCCTTTCTATCTCCTCTTTCTTTCATTTTTTCTCTTTTTTTTTCTTCTTGTTTTTCCTTTTTCTGTTCTATTTGCATTGCAGTGTCCATGTAAACTGTAAAACTCCCTGCATAATTATAATAAAGCCATTTATATGCATGAAACAAGTGGAGCAATATGGCAATTGCCATACCGCTACCCTTGTGAAAGCAAAATCTGTTGGGCTCTTTTTGGCATCAAGACAATTATTCTTATTGTCACATCGCCACACAGGACACTGTTAAAAAACAAAAACAAAAAACTCCCTGCTTAATTATAATAAATCAATTTACATGCATGAAACAACTAAAAATCTATGGCAATACCCCTCCTGCTCCACTTTTGAAAGTAAAATCTGTTGGGCTCTTATTGGCATCAAGTCAATTATTCTTATTGCCACAATGCCAAGACACTTAAAAAAAAGTGATACACTGGTGCAGATTTGTGAATTTGAATTGTTTTTTTGTTTTTAAAGATCCAATAGTTTTTTTTTTATTTTGGATGATTATGTCATCCAATAAGAATAATAACAATATTATCTTATGCCGTACAGGTACAAGCTTCTCAGGCACATTGAATGGCTTATAAATAATTACCAGAAAAAGTATTTCCCCACAAAATTAAAATCCCACACACATCCATATTATTATCTCTGGATAGGGTGATTAATGTTTCCATTAAAGCTATAGTGTAATATCTGTAGGGATTCACTAATAGAAATTTTATATATTATACATAATTATTTTATTTAATTTAGCTATGAATTGAAAGTCTTATTCTTTATGTTTGCATTGCCTCAGTAACTGATATTTATTATTAAATAGTAGTGGGTTCCCATTTGTGGAATCTATTGTACGACCATCAATTTCACAGGAGAAAACTCAATTACAGTACAATATTGCCAACTTTGTAATGAAATCTTATGAGAAAATAATGATATTTATTGTGAACAGTTACAGTAAAATACTGTGACATCCTGATAACATCTTACAGTGTTGGCTGGGATGAGGGCAGGAAATACAGAGAAAGGAAGCTTTATTTTGGAGGGCACCACACAGGCAGGCTTAGAAGTCACGCCCATTTATGAAACCAAATATAGAACAGCATTTTCATTTTGGAATGAAAACAAAACAAAAATGTAACTGTTTAATGGATTTTTGTTCTTTCACACAAAGCAGAAATGCAAAAAAAAAAAGCTTTTTTTTTCCCAAAAAATATATATCTTCATAAATTTAAAATGAAGAATATCTGATGACTGATATTTGAACCAATCTGACTGTATGGTCGCTCTGTCACAGAGTGACCATACAGTCAGAGTTACTGTGTTGCCTGTATTTGGGTGTCTGATAGTAGACCACTTTGGACCAGCAGATTGAGAAGTCCAAATATATCTTTGATCAGATTATTCACACATTTGTTTTGCTGCTGTACAACAACTTTGAGCTAAATTATCTGTGGTGTTTATGGGCAGCTCAGATGCTGTAAAGCAGCGCTCTTGGTCCCTCTCAGGTAAACAGCAGCTTGTAGTCCTGCATTATGACCTGAAGAATCATGTAATAGATCTTAACTGAAGCTAAAACTTGGGTCAAAAGTTAAGCAGTGTTGAAATCTGAAGCTTAGATCCAAACTTTGATCTTTTTACCTTTGCTTGTTGCCTCTCATAGAAAAACCCAGCAGCTCAAGGATGAAGATAAAC
>NW_015151888.1:135830-139699 GCF_000732505.1 Cyprinodon variegatus
GTTCCTTATCAGCTCCAGACTACTTAAGGCTGCCAGCTGCCAGAGTGTTAACCTAAAGTGGTAACTTCTAGCTCTCTGGACTCCTAGAACATTTTGACTAATCTTACCTGGTTTCCCTTTGTTTAGTTAAGGATCTTGATGCCCCTTTGGATTATGTTTCTGAGCAAACCTTCCTACAACCACAGTTCTCTACAAACTTAGTGAGAATTTAACTGGCTGGCAGCTACTGAATCCTCTCCACAGTCTGCTCTGTTCAAACCTGATCTGCCCTCCATCGTGGCCTAAAACTCTTCTACCCTCCTCAGCCATAACCACCTCTGATTCAGCCCTTCAGCCCCAACACCCAGATCCCATCTCACCTCCTCCCTGGAGGATCCACCTCATCTCCAAAGTAAGAACTCCCACAACCTCATCTTAGAAATTAACCTGCTGTTCAATTTCAGCTTGAATCTAATCCGTCTGTCCTTCCAGAGCTCCTGCCTCTCCTCTAAGTGACTTCCACAACCTTGGCTACGTTTATATGTTCTGTTTAAATAAACCTTTTAAAGACAGAGTTGTTAGACAACTTTTTAAAACCATGATAAAAATACTGGATGAGTATTCCAACAATTCTACAAAATCTCTTAATCATCAGTGTAATAATTACAAACAGCATTAATAACCAAATTAGTTGGTTTTGTGCATTTTAAGTATAAATGCTTGACATAAATATTTAGTTTAGTTTCTGTGGTAAATCTCCAGTTTACTGGTTGATCAAAAACCCCAACTTTAGAAATAGATGCCCTGCATGATTGGATCATTTCCTGTTTGGCAGTGAAACAGCTGAATTGCTCACCTTTAACAATCAGGTCAAAGTGTCTTTGAGTCATGTTTCCATTGATGATCTGTCCCTGGTAGCTTCCAGCGCCTGGAACAGACAGCTTTCCAATGGTCAGAGACCCACTTCCTGTATCCAGATGGTACCTGTCAGATGCTGTAAATAAGTTTCCTTCAATGTACTTGGCGACGACGTCCCTGTTTGAGCCGTAGGACCAAACCACCCAGTCGTTGTCCTTCAGCTTTCCATCTCCAAAGTCAAAGGTGACATCGTCCCCAGGTGTCCTTCTCACAGGTTGATGATGGTTTTCTATTGCATTAACAGCCACTGAAACAGATGAAGAAATGTTTCAGTAAAGTTTCCAAGGAGGGTCTGCTTGGAGTAAAAGTTGGTGGATATTCAGAGTATTCCTCCTGGATTATTTAGCAACAATTACTTTTATTGTTTGTTTTTATATGACATTTCTATCATACATTTATTATGATTATTTTTATTATCCATTTCTATATTTTACTACTTAAGTTCCTAGTTGCAAGAAATTAAAAGTGCTTTAAATGAGATGAAAAATTATATTGCAGTGACATAGATGCAACACAAACATATAAAGTGAAATTGACACATTAGAAATAAGAGGATTATATAAAAAAATACGAACTGAGTAATGGTTTTATTCAAAAGATAAAATGATTAAGAAAGTTGAACAAAAGTTAGATTGGAAAGGTAATAATGCTTAGATAGCACAGTCAAAGGCTGCTCTGAACAAATGTGTGTTTAATCCAGATTTAAAGCAGTTGATGGTCTCAGAACTTTGTTTAATCCAGATTAGTGGATCATAAGAACAACATTTTCTCTGCTCCAAATTTATGCAGCAGCTGCTTATTGTTACATGGAAATCAGTTTGATCAGACCTTATAAAGATTGTGATCCACCAAAAAAAAAAAAACAGAATCAGTTCTCTTCAAGCTGAGATATTTGACTTAGAGACGTTCATCTTGGAAATCTGACAAACATCCTGAATTCTTCCTGAAAAGTCATATGCAGTTTTTATCATTATTTACTCTCATTAAACCACCAGTAAGATGCATAAAATATTACAGCAGGATGGAATAAGGGCCACTTTAGTTTTCATCCTCATCACCACAAAGATCCCTATAGTGAGTATTTCACTATGATCACCACATCCAGTACTTGGTTCAATTAATACCAATATGGAATATTTAGCTTTGGATCCTCCTTAGTTTTAGCAACAACTTGAACCCAGTTAGGAAGGAAAAAATGTCAGAACTGCTTCAGAGCAGCAGTACAGGTGGGCCAGGATGACTAAACCATCAGCAAACATTTACTGAATGATAAGAAGGTTGGCTGCCATAAAGGATATGAGATAAAAACAGCTTAAAGCAGGAATAAAGCACCTTCTGTAAAGGCAAGAGTGATGACTGACTTATATCCAGGGAATTAAACAAGATAATATGAGCAGAAATGAGAAGCTGAAAAATGTATCAAACTTTCCTAAAGAGAGAGATAACTTTGCTTTGGGTTAATGTTTAAAGAATATTCATTCAAACATTTGACAGACCAAGAAAATAAGACAAATCTATTTTTATTTCTACAGTAAGAAACTTTGAATTCATTCAGTTTTAGTTCCATCAAGACAATTTTATAAAAGTTGCAAGAAGTGATTTGTTGTAAACTTTATAGGTCAAGATATGTTTGTGTGAATTAAAGTTTCTTCAACTTAATATAATTTAATTTATTCATACAGTGCCAATTAACAACACATATAATCTCAAGGCACTTTACAGAGACAATTGACCCATACTGGTTCCAATTTCCTATCAAGGAACACCAGCTGGTTGAGGGACAATCGCTGCTGTTCCTCCCCGTCAATGGAGCCCAGCCTATAGAAGTGCTGCGGCTGCAATATTCTCCAAAAACCCAGGATGATCAAACACAACCGGTAGAAGTGCAATAAAAAGAGAGGAAATAGTTGATTTCACACTTCCAAAAAGGCCTGGTGCAGAATTGTAGATAATCATGATGAATAGTTGTTGTTTTTGAAATAAAGAAGGCCTAAAGACAAAGAAGCTGGTTTGTTCATCATTTTCACTGAAAGATGTGAAGATGGGAAATACAGTCTGTTTTTAAACTGATCTTTCTTGAGTAAAAGCTTTAAAAAACACTTTGCATCACACAATAAAAGCTGATGGCTTTTCATAGACTTGATGCTTTTTAGATTTGATTTACTCTGTTGGAAACAGAGATCAAAATCCTGTTTATATTGGTAAACTTGGCTGATAAACTCACCTCTGAAAGTATAACAGCTACTAGCATACAGTGTTTTAAACCACAGCATAAGCAGGAAAGCAACTAAATTGAGCTTCTTTAAACTTCTGAACTATTTCAGTGCAGAAGAACTTGTTTGATGAGGACTTTTCAATCCCCCAGTTTGAATGAGGTTAAGGTTACATAAATATAGAGGTGGGCGACCTCACACTGTAGCAGCTAGCAGGGCCCACACTATAGGGGCCAGGGACAGCATCACTTTAGGCACACAGCCTCACACCTTGTCCTATGCAGCGAGAATAAACCAGCTTAAAGGTGAAACCTGAAAGTTTGATCTAAATCCTCCAAGAGGAAGAAAAACCTTCAAGGATTTTAATGGACAGCAGATAAGTTTAGAAAAAAAACAAAACTCTAGCCAATTAACAATTTACACACAGAATGACATCAATTAATCCTGTTATTCAGCATTTCATAGAAAAAGAAAGAAAGAAACTCTTTATGAAAAAAAAAAGTTTAAAAAACAATCCATTGGACTTTGTATCCAAGTTTAAAAACGTTTTTTCAATTCAAAATGTCATAAATTGTTGCTGTTCCACCTTTCTCCAGCAGAGTGCGCCGTGTATCCTCCTGAGCTGAGCCTCCAACACACCTGAGGCGCATCTCGTCATTAGAGGATCTTCCTGTATTTAACCTGCCTTCAGACCTTGCCTCAACGCCGCAGTGTTGATCCAGTTTGGTTAGCACCTGAGCCTAGCATCACCTGAGAATC
>NW_015151888.1:140156-143253 GCF_000732505.1 Cyprinodon variegatus
TCTGCTCCCAAGCTAACTGAACTGTCATCCTCACAGACTCCAGTGAACCTGCCCCCAGGCCTGAACCAGTTCCAGTGTTTATTCCATGTTCTTGTAATCAATAAACATTGTTAAACTTTTCATCAGTCTCCGTGGTGTTCTGCATACTGGGCTTTTCTGAAACCCATCATGACAGAACACTGCGGCCAAACACAAGGCCCAGCAGACCACCTCCGTCGTTGGTTGGAGGAGCAAGATGCTCAAATCCAAGGACACGCTCAGGCCCTTCGTGAGTTGAATACCCACATTGAATTACAGAACCAGATGATTCAAAGCTATGCTAACTACATGAACAGTGCTAACGCCACGTCGGTGGCACAACTGTTTCCGGGTCCAGTTCCGCCTCCGAGGTCACTGGCGGTGACGTCATCCCCTGAGTTCCGCCCTAGTCTTCCTGAAAAGTTTTCAGGTAATATGAAGGACTGTAAAGGATTTTTGTTCCAATGCCGTCTAATTTTTCAGAACTCTCCTGGCAGTTTCCCCACCGATCAAAAGAAAATAACATTTATTCTGTCCCAACTAACCGGACGAGCCCTAGAGTGGGCGGAGGCAAGGTTTGCCTCCGAAGATAGCCTCAGATGTCAATTCTCTGATTTTGTTTCTGAATTTTCCCAAGTATTTAACCAAGAATCTGACCAAACAATTGACTCTCGTGCTCTTTTGAACCTTAGACAGGAAAATTCTTCTGTAGCGGATTTCTCCATCAACTTCCGGGTCAAAGCCGCAGCTTCCGGATGGAATCAATGTGCTCTCAAAAGTGCCTATTTCAAGGCTTTAAACGAAAATATTAAAGATGAACTTGCAACCCTCGACGAACCAGCAACAGAAGAGGAATTAATCCGCCTGACTATTAGGTTGGATAACAGAATCCGAGCTAGAAGCAGCTCAAGATCAAGGAATCAAGGTTTATTTGAGTCAGCCCCTGCATCTATTAATGCAACAGTTTTTTCTGGTCCCACAGAACCCGTTTCCAAGCCGAGGTCTAAGACCCAGTCACTCTCTTTGCCTGTTCAGGCCTCCCATACAGTGGAAACGGAAGCCGAACCCATGCAGGTTGGACATACGAGGCTAACTCCTGAGGAAAGGCTAAGACGTTTCAGAGGCAAGCTATGTATCTACTGTGGTGAGACTGGCCATTTCATCGCTTCATGCCCAGCTAAATCAAAAGCCGGGGCCCCTCAGAGGATCTGAGGAGTCTGACGGGCCATTTAAACTCTGAGAAATCTCCTCATCTGATGCTCCCAGACACCTTGTTTTTTTCAGATCAGAATCTTACATTATCTGCCTTCATCGATTCAGGCTGAGAACGGAATTTGATAGACTCCAACCTGGTTCAGCAGCTACAAATTAAAACCATACCTCTAACCCAGCCTCTTAGTGTCTCCGCAATTGATGGGAAGAGACCCCACCAGGTTACCCATCAAACGCAACCCCTCGAGCTGTTAATCTCAGGTAACCATCGTGAAACCTTAACATTTTTTGTTCTTCCCTCTACATGTTCTCCTTTAGTGCTTGGGTTTGAGTGGCTGGAATGACATAACCCCCATATAAACTGGACTGATCACCATATAGAATCTTGGTCGACCTCATGTCACGAAACGTGCCTCCGTTCGGCAGCTCCCGCTGTGAGGTCTCCTAGAGGCGGGGGGAGATGGACTCTCCTGACCTTACTTCTGTCCCTTCCGAGTACCATGATCTGGCTCCTGTCTTCAGTAAGGTCAGTGCTACGTCCCTTCTACCTCACAGACCATATGACTGTGCGATCGAGCTATTACCAGGAGCTCCCCTACCCAGCAGTAGACTTTACAATATTTCTAAACCAGAACGTGAGACTATGGAGAAATATATTAATGAGTCCTTAGCTGCTGGAATAATCCGTCCCTCTTCTTCTCCGCTGGGTGCTGGTTTCTTTTTTGTTGGCAAAAAGGATGGTTCACTAAGACCTTGTATCGACTACAGAGGCCTGAACCACATAACAGTTAAGAATAAGTACCCACTTCCATTACTAGCATCGGCCTTCGCACCAGTACAAAGGGGCTACTGTCTTTACTAAGCTCGACTTAAGGAACAACTATCACCTTCTCAGGATAAGAGATGGTGATGAATGGAAGACAGCCTTTAAGACTCCCTTGGGCCAGTTCGAATATCTTGTCATGCCTTTTGGTCTAACTAACGCTCCTGCATGTTTTCAAACCTTGGTCAACGATGTTCTCAGAGACTTTTTAAATGTGTTCGTGTTTGTCTACATTGATGACATCCTGATCTATTCTAAAGATCTTTCCGAACATAAGAAACATGTCCGCCTGGTCCTACAAAGATTATTGGAAAACAAACTTTTTGTTAAAGCCGAAAAATGTGAGTTTCATCAACCTTCAGTCACCTTTTTAGGGTTTGTGCTCGAGGGCGGGCAGGTTAAGCCTTCTGAAGAAAAGATTAAAGCAGTTTTGGAGTGGCCGGTACCTGAAAACCGTAAACAGCTGCAGAGATTCCTGGGTTTCGCCAATTTCTACCGCCGATTTATCAGGAACTACAGTCAGACAGCTCTTCCTCTAACAACTCTAACTTCAGTCAAAAAGACTTTCCAGTGGACCCCCGAGGCACAAGATGCGTTTGATAAACTTAAGACTTTGTTTTCCAGAGCCCCCGTGTTAATCCAGCCCGATCCAACCATGCAATTCATCCTCGAAGTGGACGCCTCTGACTCTGGTGTAGGAGCTGTGTTATCCCAAAGACTCGATTCTGATCAAAGAGTTCATCCATGTGCTTTTTTTTCTCGTAGACTTTCCCCAGCAGAACAAAACTACGACGTTGGAGACCGAGAACTCTTGGCCATCAAACTGGCATTGGAAGAGTAGAGACACTGGCTTGAGGGAGCTGAGCACCCGGTTCTAGTATGGACTGATCACAAGAACCTAGCCTACATCTAGTCTGCCAAACAAGTCATCCCTCGTCAGTCAAGGTGGTCTCTTTTCTTCTCTCGCTTCAACCTCATAATCTCTTACAGACCCGGATCCGAGAACATCAATCCCGATCCTCTCTCTCGTCTTTACTCCGTTGA
>NW_015151888.1:144488-145411 GCF_000732505.1 Cyprinodon variegatus
TATGTCCCTTCTTCTGTCAGATCTCGCCTGATACAATGGATGCATACAGCCAAGTTTTCCGCTCATCCGGGGGTGAGCAGAACCATCGCTTTAATTTCTAGACGTTTCTGGTGACCTACCCTGCACAAAGATGTCAAAGAGTACGTTTTGGCTTGCTCTACCTGCACCAGAAACAAAACCTCACATCAACCTCCCTCAGGTCTGTTGCATCCTTTGCCTGTACCCACTCGTCCCTGGTCTCACATCGCCATCGACTTCGTCACTGGTTTTCCCATCTCCCGAGGTATGTCTACAATTTTTACCATCGTCGACCGATTTTCAAAGTCTTGCCATTTGATCCCCCTCAGGAAACTTCCCACGGCCTTCCAAACCGCCCAGCTCCTTGTTAAACACGTTTTTCGACTCCATGGAATCCCCCAGGAAATTCTTTATGACCGCGGACCTCAGTTCATTTCTCAAGTCTGGAAGGCCTTCTGCACAGCACTCAACTGTAAGTCTTCACTCACTTCTGGCTATCATCCACAGTCTAACGGTCAAACCGAAAGAATGAACCAGCAGCTCGAGTCTACTCTCCGTTGTTTGACCTCCAACAACCCCACCGACTGGAGCCAATACCTCACATGGATTGAATACGCCCACAACTCTCTCAAGTCTGCTTCCACCGGCCAGTCACCATTCCAGGTTAGTCTCGGATATCAACCTCCTCATTTTCCAGCAGACGAGAGAGAGATTTCGGTTCAGTCAGTCAATCATCACATCAGTCGATGTCAACGAATCTGGAGAGACACCGTCGCTACACTCAACCGCTCCTCTGAAACTACCAAGCGCTTCGCTGACTCAAGGAGACGTCCTGCCCCAGAGTACGCCGTTGGTCAGGAGGTATGGCTCTCCACTCGGGACATTCCCCTCAAGGGGATGTCTCG
>NW_015151888.1:149017-150711 GCF_000732505.1 Cyprinodon variegatus
TCGACTTTGTCACTGGCCTTCCCGTTTCTCGAGGTATGTTACCATTTTCACCATTGTAGACCGTTTTTCGAAGGCCTGCCATCTCATTCCCCTTAGGAAACTCCCCACGGCCTTCCAGACAGCCCAGCTCCTCATCAAGCATGTCTTCCATAAACATTGTTAAACTTTTCATCTGTTTCCGTGGTGTTCTGCATACTGGGCTTTTCTGAAACCCATCATGACATAAATAGCATTGAGTTTTTTTAAGCTCTTTGAAATGACTATGACCAGGATGACTGAGAATCTTCATCAACTCTTTATATATTTCTTTTGACATTCATCCCACCATATTAAAGGTGATTAACTTTGGCAAATTTAGAAGAGATTTATTGCCTGTCAATCTTCCAACTGTAACATGACACTGATAGAAATTAAAACTCTGTCACTATATCTGCATTCTTAGTCAGCTTATGTGGAAAAACAGCCTGAGTGAAGGAAGGATCCCTGAGGAAAGACATCAGCGATGAGAAACATCAAAGATTTAGGCTGAATTCCTAACTTCATCTCCTCCAGTCAGAAATCTCCTACTCCATTCTTTCTCTTTTATTCCTTTTAGTATTTGTGAACAGATTAATCGTGTGTTGACAAAAAATGAAAACCTCAACAGACCAATAAATTTAGTGCGGGCTGCACAGGATGCAGTGTCTCACTGTTGAGCTTCTCCTCTGAAGCCGGGCTTACACTGTGATTTTTTTACCCTTTTCTGGGCGATTTTCCTGTCGTGTGGGAATTTTCCGATCGGGCCGACTTTCAGCCTGATTGTGATTCGTGTGGGGAATCTTGAGGTGGACAAACCGCTGAGTGCGCATGCGCAAACAAGGATTCTTCTTTTTCTTCTTCCTGTCAGATGTTAACACAGAAGCAATGACTGGCGGGGACGGTCACATACCCGGAAGACGGTGAAGGATTTGGTGTATGGTGCGAGTTTCTAAGTCACTTGTGGAGAAATGTCCAGGGCCATGAGTAGTGAGGAAACAGGACGCAATTAAGGTGATGGAAGATGGAAATAGTGAAAACAGAGAAGATTAGAAGAGAGTAGCATCAAAAAATGAGAAAAAGCGGAATAAGCAGAGATCAATTAAAGGGGAGTCCAGTTCAGAACAATCTAGTGATGAACAATCTAGAAATTCCCAAGGAAAACTAAATTATTACAAAGTCATATTCAAACTAGTTAATCAGGGAGACTTTTTTACAGATTGGAATCCTGTTCAGTTAACAAAATCCATAAATAAACTTGTAGGAGATGACAGAGGTACCAGAATCCTCTATAGTGGAGAACTGTTAATCACCTGCAGCGACAGCCTCAGCAAGGCAAAGCAATACGGATACAATGGAGGGGAGAAGAGTTCAGTGCAGCTTGGTGGAGAACAAAAATATTAGCAGGAGAGTCATTGGAGGAGATCCTCTAAAACTATCTGATAAAGAGATTCTAGAAAACATAAGTGGTGCAAAAGTTAAAGAAGTAACACGGTTAAAAACAACAAGAAATGGAGAAAGTTGTGACAGTGTTGGGTTTTAATCCAGAAAAATGTGAGTTTAAAAGATTAAAAGGAAATAATCAACACAGAGACAGGGTTTTGTGACGTCAGCGTCTGCAGAGCGGAGAGAAGCTGCTGGCTCAGAAAACCAGCACCTTCTCACACAGATCCCTTCAT
>NW_015151888.1:153901-157302 GCF_000732505.1 Cyprinodon variegatus
AACATCAAACAGGCGGGCCTAAAACAGAAGACCCAGCAATGATTATCTGGGAGGATGCAGGTAATAAGATTACCAACTGGCTGGATGGAAGTCACACAACCGTGTGATTCTGCCTCATGACCTACAGGAGGTCATAAAAGTTTATGACCCTTCTGGTTGAAACACAGGATAGTTATCACTCTAACAGACAGCTCATCGGTATTGATTAAATTTGAGTAGGAGCAATTAGCCAGTTTAGTATTCATTGATTATATGAGCTACAATGTCAGAATGTATAATCCTCTGAGATGTTTTAAATGCAAAAAATGTGGACATATAACAGCAGAATGTAAGGGAAAACCGCAGTGTGGAAGGTGTGCTGGAGAGCATGAATATGGAAAATGTGGGAAAGAAGTTAAAATCAAATGCTGTAACTGTGGTGGAGAAAATACTGCTGCATTTTGAGGGTTTGAACTTAGTAAAAGGTCTGAAGAAATTAGAAAAGGGAAATTTGAATTTGGAATAACTTCTGCTGAAGATGCAAAAAGGATCCCATCCCAGTCAGACAGACCCAAACCAACAGTTCAGCACGTGGCAAACTCAAAACCTCTGGAACAGCATCCCAAAATGGCAGAAGATTCCAGACATCCCAAGTCTCCCGGAAGTTCCAGGAGTCTCCCTGATGTAGATAGTTGTATAAGGATGCCCGCAAGTCGGATAAATTATCCTAGATTTTAGACTCTGCGAGGCGGTGTATTTTAATGCGAGTCAGAGCGGGCAGACAATAATTCATGCATCATGTGCGGATTAGAACTACTGCGATTGCGCAGGAACAATAGAGAGCGGGGTGTGAGGAGGAGGCTGCTGATGAAACCTGTGCAGTGTATCTGTCCAAAGCGATGCTCTGTTCAACCAGCGTTCCAGGTGACTGGTTGATCAGAGAGCTGATTGGATCAGTCTGATAAGTTTCTCTTGTTACTCTCTAACAGTCACCTAGTTACCACTCAAAGCTGTGCATCCTGGGAAACGGCAGAGGTTGAATCCTCGAGTAAAAAACGAAAATAAAGGACTCATTTTACAGCAGAATATACTAAAGTATATCCACGTCTAGTGAAGGTGAGGAACAGTGGTGGATCTAGACCAAATGTACCAGGGGCCAGGAGGGGGCCAGCATGTTTTCATGGGGGCCCAGAAAAGCATGAAATAAAAAACAGTGCAAGGAATTCAAATATATTAAGAGAGCTGCATGAAGGGATATTTCTTTTCACTGAGGTTCAATAAAAAATCTATTTCTTATGAGGTCAATATTAATTTATAATTTAGGAATTTTACATATTTTTGACTTAATTTAAGTTAAAACTACTGTTTTCTATAAAATCTGAATTAGAATTGAAGAAAAGGTGAGGTAGGAGGTGGGGTGAGGTAGGAGGTGTAGGAGGTGACGCTGTAGGATGACGCTGTAGTGACAGTTCCTGTGAGACGGCGGCTGATTCAAACCAGGTGGTTAATACACTTATTGACTCAATTTATTACCATTAGCCAATATAACAAATAATTGTTAAAATTAAGAAACATATATACAAATTATTTCGTAAAGGGTACACTCTGGAGGAAAGAGGGGAAGATCTGATCAGCCTGACGGATTATATCGATCAGTGTTACGACCGGTTTGTCATGGAGAAAAATGGAGACAAACAACCTGAGCTAGCTTCTACTCCGTCCATTCNTTCGTGTCAGGTAAATGGCCATTTTGGCTTCAGAGATTAAATAATTTAAAATTCTGGATTTGAAGGCAGTGGCTCGGTTATAATGTACACCATTGATAAAAACGGAATGGGTAAAAACCACACTAAAAAGGCTAAAAACGTTCATTAAAAAATTTGAAAAATAGCCCTCATCACCATTCACCTCCTCCTGCTCTCCCTGAACACTGTCTCTCTCCCCACCTGCGCTCTCACCCTCACCACCATTCACCCCATCACCACTCTGCACCGTGCTCCCATCCTTCCTCACACACACAATCATCTTTACAGATTTCACAGTTTTAAGGACTGACGCCTCAACAATACCTGGAGCACGCTCCTCCTCAGCCGCCGCAGGTCCCTCCGACACCACCGCGGCACCCTCCACCGCAGCAGCAGCAGCGGGCCCCTCCGCCGCAGCAGCAGCGGGCCACCGCAGCAGCAGAGGGCTCCTCCGCCGCAGCAGCAGCGGGCCCCTCCGCCGCAGCAGCAGCGGGCCCCTCCGCCGCAGCAGCAGCGGGTTCCCCCGCAGCAGCAGCCATGCTAGGCGGGGGCCCCATCTGCTCAGCAGCAGCGGGCCTCTGCCCGGCCCCATCAGGGCACACTTTAATTACGTGTCCCTCCTGTCCACAACCAAAGCACTTCATGTTAGAGGAGGTTGCAAAAAGCATCTTGTCAAATCCATCCAGTATAACATGAAAGCGCAGGTTGAGTTCCATATCACGGTTGTTCAATATCATGAACAGTTGTCTCCTATGGGAGACAACATGTTTTAACAGAGGTGATTTACACCCAGACATCAACTTTTTAATGGGTGAAACCACCTTACCGTGTTGAGACAGTTCTTTTATCAGGAACTCATCACTGATAAACGGAGGGACGTTAGACAGAGTGACTCTGGTTGCAGGCAGTGTCAATGGGGAAACTTGCAGAAACAACCCATTGACACTTTCTCCACAAACATAACGACAGCTCCACTCATGCGAGCTGCCGACTTGATGGACCAATGTCTAATAACCTCCCCCACAGGCAGACACACTTCCTCCACGCTGCACGGAGAACCGGCACCCACCTTGATGCTGTTCCTCCGCGTCAGCGTGGAGAAACCTCCAGCACTCCCCACCACCACCATGGCGTGCAGAGACGCCGACTGCCGCCGGGCAGAACCCGACGGCCCCACAACCCACAAAAAACCACCAAAAACTATTAAACAACAAAAACCCAATTAAATGTACAATACTTACATACACCCAGTGAAAAAAGAATAGAAAATAGTAAGAAAAACCACTCAAACAGTTTTCTCACTCGCTCTCTCTTCCGCTTCTCCACTCACACTCCTCCCACACGAAGAAGAAGAAGTAGAAGTAGAAGAAGAAGGAGGAGGAGGAGGAGGAGGTGGTGGTTTAATCCAATTAGTGTTATTCCTCCATGGCTATTTCTTGAGATAAATGTAGACATGAGACTTATTGAAAAATGATTGGAATTTCAGACTTCGCTTAGAAAAGTTTGACCACGGCAACAAATCTGGAAAGTTTCTAACTAATCAATTAAAAATAAATAAGGAAAAAACAACAATCTCTTCGATAAAAGACTCTGAAGGAAGTATCAGACATGATCCTGACAAGATAAATAATATTTTCAGAGACTTTTACAGAACATTATATAAATCACAAATAAACC
>NW_015151889.1:0-3396 GCF_000732505.1 Cyprinodon variegatus
TTCCATATGCACCGTCACCACTGTTATTCAAGATCATCAAGCTTATAAAACATGCCAGTAATCTGTCGCCATGCCTCTTTTATTCTTTCCCTGTAATTAAGACATCACATTCTTTCCACCTGCAAGTCTGAACTGTTTGCCATGTTTGCTTAGTGCGCCTCCCATGGAAGGTGTGTTGACCCAATCCGTCCCTGCAGCTTGTTTTTGTTAAAAGCGTGCTAAAACTGAAAGTGAAAACGCTTCACATTCGACCTGCAAGAAAAAAAAGGTAAGTTTGCTTCCTTGCTGCTCCCCAAAAGTGTGAGACATTTATACCATTGAATCAAATTCAGCAACTGAATGAAAGGATGTGAATTAGGAGAGGAAAGGTGTTGCAACAGGAAAGCTTCCTGGTTTAACTTTCCATCTGCTCTGTTTGCAGCTTCGCTCAGAGAGAAAATGGCTTCCTGTGCTGAAAGAGACCTGACCTGTCCCATCTGCCACGACATCTTCAGGGATCCCGTTGTCCTGTCGTGCAGTCACAGCTTCTGCCAAGCATGCGTTCACTCATGGTGGAGGGAAAAGCTAATAAAGGAGTGTCCCCTTTGTAAGGAGATGCCTCTGACTAACCCCCCTGTGAGCCTAACGCTAAAGAAGCTATGTGAAGCTATTCAACAGGAGGAAAAACCAAAGCATCTCTGCAGTCTGCACGCCGAGAAACTCAAACTGTTCTGCCTGGATCACCAGCAGTCTGTCTGTGTGGTCTGTCGAGACTCAAAAGCACACATCAACCACAGGTTCGTGCCCATCAATGAAGCTGCAGCAGATCACAGAGAGAAGCTCCGGGAATCCCTGATTACCTTACAGCACACGCTAAAAACCTTGGAGCGAGCTAAAGGGAGATGTGATCAAAACGCCAAACACATTAAGGTCCAAAACAGGAACACGGAGAAGCAGATCAAGGAAGAGTTTAAGAAACTGCACCAGTTTCTGCAGGAGCAGGAGGAGGCCCGGATCTCTGCTCTGAGGGAGGAGGAGAAGCAGAAAAGTAGAGCAACGAGGGACGAATCTGAAGCTCTGAGCAGAAACATCACCCTTATTTCAAGAACAATTAGACAAACAGAGAAGGAACTAAAAGCTGAAAATGTCTCCTTCCTGCAGGCCTACAAAGACACTGTAAAAAGAATAGAACAGTGCCACCTGCTGGACAGTCCTGAACCATCACCTGGAGCCCTGATAGATGTGGCAAAACATCTGGGCAACCTTAGCTTTAACATCTGGAGCAACATGAAGGAAGCTGTCTGCTTCTCCGCTGTGGTTCTGGATCCTAACACGGCTCACCCTGAACTGACCCTGTCTGAAGATCTGACCTGCGTGACCCATGGAGAGAAACAGAAGCTTCCAGACAACCCAGAGCGGCTCGACCAGCGTCATCTGGTTCTGGGCTCTGAGGGGTTTACATCCGGGACCTACAGCTGGGATGTTGAGGTTGGGGACAGACCCAGCTGGGAGCTGGGTCTATCGGCAGAGTCTGTGGACAGGAAGGGCAGCGTCAGGTCTGGGTCATGGGGAATCAGGTTCGATGGAAGCTATAAAGCCACGGCCCCTCCAGGTCAAAGTTCTCTCAACATCGGGAAACCGAGCAGGATCCGAATCCAGCTGGACTGGGACAGGGGAAAGCTCTCATTCTCTGACCCTGAAAGCGGTTCCCACATCCACACATTCAGCCACAGCTTTAATGAGAAACTCTTTCCATACTTTAGCGTTGAGAAGGGGCAACAGCTGAAACTATTAGCTAAGAAAATCTCTGCAGCTGTTGATTAATGGCTCTCTCTGCTTTTTCTCATAGTAGCTTCATCTGGTCTGTTCCTGTTTGGCTGTGACTCCATCCTGGAGAGAAATATCAGCTGTGCTGCTGCCANAAAAAAAAAAAAAAAAAAAAAAAAATGGACTTTTGTACACTGAAAAAAATCGAAATCTAGATATGTCATTTTTTCTTAAAATAAGAGCTTTTGATCTTGGATTGAGGAGGTAAAAGAGACATCTTGCCAATGGAACAAGATAATTTACATTTAAAATAGGAGAAAACAATGTATTTCTTATTTCTAAATATCTTATTTTAAGAGTGAAAATACTCCTTCCATTGGCAAACTATCTCATTTACCTACTAAAATAAAAGATAAAAGGAGTAAATTTAGGAAATCTTTACTTATTTCTAGATCATTTTTCCAGTGTAAAGACATGTGAGATGTAGTGCTGATATTGTTTTTGACCAGTCTTCTATAAAGTTTGTATGTTTGGGAGAAATCAAATAAAACTAAAAAAAAAATGAATAAATAAAAGAGAGATTATGAAAAGATATCATCAAAAAGCTGAAACAATCTCACATTTGGTGGTGTTTTTGTGCTGGATTTTTTATTTATTTATTTATTTATTTTTTGTTTCGGCCCTTTTCATTTGAATGAACCTTTCCAGAGGTAACCAACGGACGTGACATCCCCGTGCACCCCCTGTGCTGCTTTTACCCTAATTGATAAAACAGCTTTAAAACAAAAGCAGCACAAACCAAACATTTTGCTGCACAAACATAGCTGGGGGTGCAAATGAAAAGCCTAAACCTCTCCGGCAGGCTCAGACTGGGAACTATTTTAGCCTGGGCATTTTTCTATCTACACTTGTGGATCCCCCACCCCCGATAAAAAGAAGCACAGTAAAAGCGTGCGTCTCAACACAATATAAATACACATGGTGGATTAACCGATCTATCCACTGAATGAAAATATAACCGAAGCAACATCCGCCGGTTATACCTGCTCTTGTAACATTTCATAGTTAAATATTATTGGTGGTTTCTGTTATTAAAATGGGAAAGTAGTGACATTAACCCCTTCACACCCATTGTTGCAAATTGACGTCCATTTATATGCATGTATTTACCGTAAATCCTCTAATATTGGCATGTATTCTATTAGCGGCCGGGACTCTAATAATGGCCTGTCTGCCTGTTGGCGGAGGTAAATAGTGGCCAGACTCTAACACAGGCGGGGGCTATAATTAGAACCAGTCCTCTACAAGATGTGATAGTAACATAGAAGTACCACAGGGGGGCAGTGTTTGCTAACGAATCTAAGCTATTAGCATGGGAAGTCCCATCCTTACACAGAGATCATAGCGGCCTTACACAATCGTTCCGATCTGAAAGACACATGTGATTAGCGGTAGGTTAAAATGACAGAATTTCGTTGGCCTTCGTCTGAATTACCCTTGAAATATATGATACAGGTAGCCTACTTCCACTTAGCCTGCCTCAAATAAAATCTCGCTGTGATAGCAGAACAGTTTACATAATTTTTTTTACATTTTTTTACTTTATTGTGCAAGTCAGTTTGGCCAAGATTCCATTCTGTGTCTTTTTTT
>NW_015151889.1:5870-9806 GCF_000732505.1 Cyprinodon variegatus
GCTCACACTGAGCCTGGTTCTGCTGGAGGTTTCTTCCTGTTCAGTGGGAGTTTTTCCTCTCCACTGTCGCTACAAGCATGCTTAGTGTGAGGGATTGCTGAAGATTCAATGAGTCGATGCAAACAACTAGTTTTCCTTAGATAGAAAACCTGACTGGATGATCTGGTGAACTATAAAGTGCCTTGAGATGAAGTGATGTGAATTGGAGGTTTAGAAAAAAACTGCATTGAAAATGTTACCTGATGACATTATCATGTTAACTT
The DNA here is from genome assembly GCF_000732505.1 of Cyprinodon variegatus. Lineage (NCBI taxonomy): Eukaryota > Metazoa > Chordata > Actinopteri > Cyprinodontiformes > Cyprinodontidae > Cyprinodon > Cyprinodon variegatus. Next base: position 6,134 of record NW_015151889.1, read on the forward strand.
GATTTTCTCTCTGGATTTTTCTTTTTAATATTTTAATATTATTTTTCTTATTTTGAAATACCTCCTCTGAAATGCTTCAAGTATTTTCTATTACAGACAGTCTTCATTCTGCAAATACATAAAAGTAATAATACGGAATATTTCTACATTAATATCTGGATCTGCTGATGCTGGTTTTGTTGTATCTTTATGTTAACATGAACATGAACTGCAGGGAAAACCTCCATATAGTGATGGGGACAATGGGACATGACGCTTCATGAACCGTTTGGCCAAATTCCTTCAATGATCCCCAAAGTTCATGATGCTTAATGTGAAAATGTCACCATCTACTGGTAGAGTGCAGAACTACAGTTAGTGATATAATCTATGATATTTTGCAATTGTTTTTCTTCTTTTTTTTTCTTCCAAGTTTAAGTTCCATTGAAATTGTTAATGTTTGGTGTGTATAATAAAATCTTTTGTAATTGTTTTGTGTGTAAAAAGAGAACAATAATTTAAGGTTCACTGTTTTTCTACCATTTTAGTGAAATAAGCTGAAGCAGACAGTGAAAGTGTTTGTGCAAATTGGGCAATGGTGAGTAAAATGAAAGGTTTTAGTCATTTTTATTCAAACATAATAGTTTTTCCACAGTTGTTGCCTATGTGTACAGCTCAAGTGTCTGACAAATGGTGAGGAATTAATGCAAATCTGCCAGACAGCTTCTCAGCTTTTTGGCCCAGAAGGATCTGCTACAGACTGAGGCGACAAAGTTACTCCAACTGGTGCTCACTGCACCGCCGGCCACAACAGTTTTTGTTTTGTTTTGATTCTTGTCAGCAAAGGGTTTAATAATATTATTCATGTCTTTCATTTAATAGTTACAGAGTTACAGATTAGTTGAAATGATTTTTATCCCCATAAGTTTCATTGCTTTTCCATCCACTATTAATAGTTTTGAATAAATAGTATTGTAAGTTCTTTTACTCATCTGTCCGCACTTAAAAACTGAATTAACGTGGAGAGACACAAGTAACATTTCCTTATCTTTCCTTTTTCTCTTTAGATTTAACAAAAAAAAAATGGGGTTGATAATATTCAACAAAGAAAATAAAACACTTATCACTTTACACTATAAAATGCCACATCTAAAGTTCAAATATATTTTTGTTTATTATTTAAAACAAATCTGGTTCAGACATGATTTTTTTTTTCCTAAATCAGAGATTTACAACTAAATGTGTCACATTTCAAGCAATTAGTCATTTTAAAAGGTAAAGTGAAATTAAATTTTAAATTAAAGATTTTTCAAAGTCACTACTTTTTAAGCTGCTTCGCTTGATAAAGTCCTTGTTGATGATCGTCTGTCTTCTGCATGTCTGAAGCTCAGCGAGTCACACAGCAGTTTTAAGTATTTTGAAAAGCTTCAGATCCCAATACTTCAAACTATGGCTCCTTTTCTTAGCAGAATCCTTTGCTTTTCCCACGGTGAACAGTTAAAACACTCAATGACCTAACAGGGGATTCATTGTTAAATATTTCAAACATAGATAAACAGAAGAAAATATATATATATATTAAAAAAAAACTGAATATGAAGAATATCTGCGCATTTTTATTCTTGAAGTAATCATCAAATATTAGTCAGTACTGAATATCAATTTCAATACTTGCTTTGATTCTTGAATAATCAAAGTGGAGAGGCTAAATGCTCAAAATGAAAAACAAAACAAAGGTGAAACTAAGCTGTTATGTATTATTGGCCTACATTTGAAATAATCAAATGTTTAAAATGCATGTTGGGGGTTTAAGAAAAAATACGAGCCAATTACTTTTATTAATGTACTACCGGCAAGAATTTACAACTAATTATTATACTTTTGACTGTCAGATTTGGTGGAGGTTGGTTGAAGACCCAAATGCAGAGATGAGTTTTGGTGATTTAATTAAAAAAAAATCTAGAGGCAAACGGGCAAAAATCCAAAATACTGAGAACCAAAAAAACAGTAGACGTCAGGGGAGAACAAACATGAGGAGCCAAATAATAAGAGAGCAAGAAAACAAACCAGCAATGAAGAACTGCAGAGGTGGTGTATATATGGGGAACAGAACAAAGAATGGGCTAATGAGCTGATATGGAGCAGGTGTGAATAGAACTAACTTGAAGGGAGCCAAGGGGAATGAAAACAGTCACAAGGGGGCAACAGAGAGTAACTCAAAAACACAACACTGCCAGAATGATGGATGATGTGTGTGAGAATGTACTATTCTTATTTATTAGTTGTTTTGTATCAGTTATTGTTATTTATTTCTTATATTATGTGTAAATGGCGGTGAAAGTGATTTTTGTTTTTAAGCATATGCACTGATCTATGGCACTCTTTTAAATTTCATTGTTCTTGTGACAATGACAATAAAGATAAATTGAATTGAAAATATTGAGCTAGATCAGTCTCAATTTTCACAAATACACATAGGTGATTCATACATGCACCGGAAAATATCCACACATGCACAGCACCATTCACACAAGCACACAAAAACAATCCAAACAAACAGTAGAAGATCCACACATAGACAGTATTTCTGGGGTAAGTCATCCCACGTGGAGTAGTTTCTTGTGATTGGCTTATACCACGGAGAAAAATGCATTTTTGTACCAAAACACGTCAGGAGAGTCTAAAAAATCCACACACAAATGCAATGAAGTTTAAAGACCACTGGTACTTTGCAATTTAATTTACAATTGTTTATGGACCGGAAATACTTTGGTGAAACTTGTTCTGTGTGTATGTGGATCTTATACTTTTTGTGTGTGGATTTTTTTTTTTGTGCTTGCGTGAATTCTGTTTGTGTGGATCTTATCCTGTGCATGTCTGAATCACCAATGTGTATTTGAGAAAATTGAGACAGATTTAGCTCCATATAGAAAATACCTACAAAGACACAGGATTACAAAAAACTAAAATTAAACCTAAACAGAGGGCAGAACCCTGACAATCGACCACATGAGGGCGCCACAGCTGTAACATTTCAAGAAGCTTGACTGAGATGATCCATCACAGCACGTTTTTCTACCTTTAGAAAGGATTAAAAAATGAAATGATTTCATAAATACAGTTTGTTTCTGTTCAACTATAGATTCCATCTAGCATCGCTTATTTTGTAGCCTTGACACTAAGTTTTGAATGAATTAATTAACATTTATGAATGAGTTATAAAGTGTTCAAAATACTTATTTCCCATCTATTGGAAGAGCCTTATTATAAATTGTTACCATTTTAGTTTTAAAGGGCCTTAATCTAGAATTTTACAAAAGGTTTTTATTGTAATAAAATTGCTTTTATTCTAGTTTTGTCTGACTTTAAGGGTGGAACACTTTTTTTTAAATTGAAGTCATTATAATTACACAGTGAATTTCAGGAGTACAGCAGCTGAAACCCTTAAGATAAATCTGACTTTGGATCTGGATTGTCGTCCATCTTGGGTTTCATTTCCTTCCTGATGGTTTTCTCTCTCTTTGTGCGCTTCTTATGCAAGCCAGCAGATCTCAGTAAGTCAGCACATATGAAGCTCAGCTTAATTAAAAGCTAATCTCAGTTATTCTGTTCGCTTCCAGACCTGGAGGGACTCCACTGGTAAGATAATTCCTCCTGCTTCTCAATGATTATTAAGGAAAAACTGAATGATTTC
>NW_015151889.1:10044-14395 GCF_000732505.1 Cyprinodon variegatus
TTTAAGAAAAAAATGACTTATCTAGATTTCTTTTTTTACAGTGCAGGATTAGTTCATTTTACATCAAAAAATACATTTTTCTCAATTTTAAAGAGTAACATTTCTGTATGTTTGCTTATTTGCTTTCTTTCTAACAGGAATTCTAATTCTATTTTAGCAAAAAATGACTTTTTGGGTGATAATTTAGGAAAGACTTTGTACTTGTTAGTGTTTAATCATTACACTGCACAAACAATCTAAAAAGAAGTAAAAAAGTCTTAGATTAAGTGTTTTTACCCTTAATTTGAGCAGGTAAATGCAATAGTTTGCTTATGGAATGAATGTTTTTAGTCTTAAAATAAGATAATTAGATGATATGCACTTGAAATGAGATAATGCAATTGTGTTTTCTTATTTTAAATCTAAATGGTCTTGTTCCATTGGTAAAATGTCTCTTTTATCTCCTCAATCCAAGAACAAATGCACTTATTTTAAGAAAAAATGACTTATCTAGATTTGGATTTTTTCCAGTGTATAAACTGATGTTTTTGCAGCTCACATCAACTGTATTGGTCCTGAATCATAGGTTAGGTAAAAACATGATGGATGTTTATGCTTCTGTTCTTCACCAGTTTTATCTTTAAGTTTTTATAGAAATGATTTTTAAAAATTTCACTTTCACAGGAAATTAAAACGTTTTATTCTCCTTCATGCTTCTTCTTGATATCATCTGTTTGTCTCTAATCATCGTCATCATCTCCAGCTCAGTGTTTCTCCTTCTTTGGTTTTCTTTTCTGCAGCGTTTTCAGGCCATGGGAGCTTATGTTGGATTCGCAGTTCTGTTCGGCGTGGCTTCGTTGCTGTCGGCCGTCGAATGCAATGTGAACTGTAAGGGGCTGGATGGTCGTCCGGGAGAAGGAGGATCTGGTGGACGTGATGGATTGCCTGGGATGAAAGGGCAGAAGGGAGAGCCAGGTAACATCCTTCTGCATGTTTACAGATCTATGGAGTAAATTCCATTTCCGTTATAATCGCAAAGAACGCATTTTGCAATCAATGCAAAAAAGTTTCCAGAGAAACTTTGAAGTTTGCTTTTATTTTTTTATATATACATTTTTATTTTTTGAATAACATTGTATAAGACATTATACTTTCATTCCTGTTTTTTCAAACTTTCATTTATTAAATTTAGTTTTTTCAAATTTCTAATTTTCAGATCCCGTATCTTTTTACCATTTTTAAGTTACAGCCCGTTAACAACTCTTGACCAATAAAAATGTTGCTAACGTCCAGCAGACCAATAGAAATGCATCTTCGCTCCTCCCACAGCAGGAAAGCCCGCCCCCAGAAGGGAAGATAATAATGTGATCTGGAAAAAACAATTGGTAAAGAAAGAAAATCATAAATTTCTATTTCAAAAATACAAATTTGAAAAAAAAAAAACATTTTGAAACATAAATTGATAAAAAGATTGAAAAATGTGTAAAACATTTGAATATAGAAAATATATTCTGTTTTAAAAGAAAACATTTTTTTTTTATTGAGAAGTTTATTAGAGTCCAATTTCTGGATAGCCTTTTTATCACATTTCCATTTAAAATTATGCTCTTTTCTTGCATCAATAATAGAACTAAATTCCCTCCAAACAGAATAAGATGGTTCTGCTTATTTGATTTTATGATGCGCTGTTATGAAGATTGGGCTCTTATGTGACTTTATGAATTTATTCCACCTCTCTTTAAACAAATTGCTGAACCAAACTGCTCCAAGTTGAGACTTTAACCATTTTTTAAAAGCAGCAAATGTCTTTTGCAAATGTATCTGAGCCCCATGATCTGCAGAGGGGAGCAGATTCCCTTTTGTCTCTACTCCCCCATGTGTGAACTGTAAAAACGCAGTTTTTTAGTTAGCTGGTCTCTCTTTGCTGCGCTTAGGTGTGAATAGGGGTTCATAGTTGTCTGACCTGTGTTGCCCAGTGCTTTAACTTCTCCCAGTGACAAATGTTGGAGAAGAAATGCATCTAAGAGTTGCAGGAAACTAAAGAGCGTACAGTAGCAGCCATTCAAAATGTCCCTTCCCATTCAAATGGAAGCCAACTTAAAGCCACTGGAGCGACCCCGTCTCTTTCTCATAGGTGTGGATATTTGTTTACTCTGACTCTCTCTGAATTACAGGGTCTGACCAGTAGAAGGCGCTTCTCTTTAGATCTTAATGTCCACAAATCATGACAGAAAGAATATTTTCGTACAAAGATTGATGTTTAAAAAAGAATTGTAAGGAATCAGCCAAGGACCCATCCAGGAAAGTAGGGAAATTCTGAATGGCTACTACTGTACAATCCGAGCTGCAAAAACATCTGCATCATCGATACTCTGTGCGGCTTTTCTCCCATTTTGATCGCAGTGTTCAGGAAAACCCCACAATTCACAAGGAAGTAGAAAATACAGCTGTTTACTACGCTATCAAGGCCTCTTCATGCCATCCAAGAGCGATAGTCATTTCTTCCCTTGAGTTTTTCCACCATCTGTCCGTAGGGGTGTGTTTATGAGCTGATTTACAAGATCTCCAAACGTTTACAATTGCGAATTCTCGCCAGTAGGAGCAGAAATCCTGGATGTTGCGTAGAAACCTCTAATGTTTGCGCAGACATTGTGTCCAGAACAAACCAAGCTTAAATTCCCAGGAAAAGACTTGTTCAACGCTGCTGTAGATAACAAATAAAGCTAAAAATTGTTGCAGTTTTCAGGCTGTGCCCTTTAGGAGGTTTTAGAGAGTAAAAGAACAAATTACTTGATGACTAAAAATGATCATAAATGCAAAGTTTGATGTGATTGTTTTAATTTTCGCATTAAAATTGTCTTCATTGGTTTGATTTTGTCCTCAGCTCACAGGTTGGATGGCCCAGAAGACCCAGTCATCCTGCTAAGACTGAAAGGGGACAAAGGGGACCCGGGGCCACCAGGGCCAATTGGTCCTAAAGGTTACCCCGGTGAAGTAGGAGCACCAGGAAAGGACGGTCTGCCTGGCCCTCCTGGGCAAGCTGGGGGAAACGTTGACTCCGGTAAACAGGGACAGTATCCTCACCAGTCCACTGCATAGTGATACTGGGGACAGACAGACTGTTCAAACTCAGTGTGACTTACAGAAATATGGAGTAAGATAACGGTCAATAAAAGGTAAGCACAGGTGTCTGCATTTTTAAAAGAAAGTCAGTACAACTGAATAAATTTAGGATTTGTATTTGTTCCTCATTGTCAGGTTTTCATCAGTAAAAATACAATACAAAAATACATGTTACATAGGTACAATTTTACAAAGATACAAAAATATTATTAATCACAAATTTACAAGACGAAGAAAAAATCACAAATTTACGAGTCCAAAACGCAAACTGCTATTACGAGTCACATTTACGAGTACAGAGCTCTGATAAAGCTGTTATTCTCCTGACCAGGATTCATTGTGAGTGCAAAGCAAGCCGGCTGCTCCGTGCTCAGAGGAAAAAGGCGCCAAACAGTGGTGAAAATTGGAAGTTCAGTTTAATATAATCCAAGTCTGTGAATAGTTCCGTCTGAAATGAATGAAAATAGTTGTTTTAATGGTTATTGAGTCAGATATGTGGCGGTAATGTTTGGTTTATCTAAAGGTTTTATCTATCCCTGTGTAAATGGGTTTGGCTGTAATTTAAGCTCAGATTCTAATATCTCTGCAGGGCGGGGGACTATAAATCTGATATCTAAGATGCCCGTACCACTGTTGAAGCTCCTCAGCAATGTTATTAGCACCCAGAACTCCAGTGAGAAGTTCAGTATCCATTCTTTGCCTGCTTTGTCTGTCAATTGTCATGGTTGCTAGGTGACAGAGCATACTGGTGATAAAAGCCAGAGAAGGATGAAACTATTTGAATAAATGGCCAAAAGTCTTCCGGCATCCTTATTTTCACAGACCTCCAAGGACGCAGTCCGGGTAGAACGAGGCTTTGGAGGCAGCAGCTGCTAAAATGGAACACATCCACAATAACATATCTTTGCTGAATCTTTGTTTTGAATACTCATGCTCAGTGTAATGTTAGATTTATGGTCCCTTCTGTCATCGTCTTCCTCCTCTTCAGATGCACTACCACCAACTCAAGAAGTGTAAGAGCTTCATTAGGGGTTGGAGAATCCCACCTGTACATTTATAATTCGTTATTCCATTTTTTGCAAAGTTGTAACTTTAAGCAGGTATTTTACAGATGAAAATCTGATCTCAAGTATCTGTCTTGACAACAGGGAACAAATACAAATCCTACATTAACTGACATTATCGACTTACAGTTACAAATTAAGACAATTATGCATGTGATTTTTTTTGGACAGTTATCTTACTCCAT
>NW_015151889.1:14966-15923 GCF_000732505.1 Cyprinodon variegatus
GCGCTGCCTTGGATATTTGGGCAATTTTGTGCTGAAAGCCCTAAAAAGAAAAGGAGACGACGTATTTGGACAAAGACATGGCTGAGCAAACATGGCTACTACGGTCTGTCAGTTTGACAGAAATAACTCCATTTCACTCATTGCCCCCCCGCCATGCTGCTGGGTTTTCCTCTGAGAGGAAGAAGAAGAAGAAGAATTGCCCACTGAGCGATTTGACCACCTTATGAAGGCCGACTGAGTTTCAAACATGATTGATTTTCTCCCGACCTACGATTCCTGATGGGGAGGTGGTCGTTAGATGCTGATCGCCCCTCGTTACCCCCTGGTCACTACAACACGCACCATCAGGCTGAAGAATTCTCACACGACTGGAAAATCATCCCGAAAAGCGCAAAAAATCGTAAAGTGTACGCCCGGCTTTAGGGGCTCAGATGGAGCACAAAGGTTGCTGTTTCTCCTCTGAACTGGTAGGTTAAATATTGGGTTTCATTAACATTAGCATCAGCATTCATGGACCTGGATTTCCAGCTGTCAAACCGTAGAAAAGGAGCCCAGGCAAGTGCGCCACCTACAGGCTGGAAGGAGTTAAACTTGTAACTATCACCTTTAAGTAATTTGGAAATCAGTGGTTATAATTAGCTCTGTAGCTGTAAAGGAAAAGTCTTGTCATTATTTATACCTAAAACTAATACATTCGCGGGGTTTTAATGAATTTTACACACGTCACGGTGCGGTTAGCCTAGCGCCATTCTCCCCGCTTTACAAGCTAAATCAATGGGAACTACTAGACACATCTGCAATCAACAACAATTATTGAAGATTTCCAGAGGACTTCACCATTGAAATTCACCAGAGCTATAGTGAAACTGACAATGCCTACGTGCATGGCAGCTGGATGCTGGAATACATCGGGTAAAAGTTAAAAAAAAAAGTAGCTATTCCACCTTTCCGATTCCT
>NW_015151889.1:19218-20645 GCF_000732505.1 Cyprinodon variegatus
AAAACACTGATCATTTATTGAACCATATTTAATAATTTCCAATTTAAAGTACTTTCGGAAGTTTAAATTCTGAATGCGAGCGGACTTTCCTTTTAAAAAGGCCATATTGGGATGTTTAGTTAATCGACTGTGTTTCTGTGTCGTCGTTTCTCCCAGGTCAGCAGTCGTCCAGTCAGGACAAACATTCTGCTTTCTCTGTGATCAGGACTGATAGCACATACCCGGCTCTGACCAAGGTTTGCTCCCACATCCAACAAACACCACCCAACAGAAACATTTCTGCAGACACCATCAGTGTACTTCAATGTTCTTCCTGTAAACATCTCCCACTAGCGGGTTCAGCTCTCTTGTCTCTCACATATAATATTTTATCTTCTCCCTTGATTTTGAAGATCTGAATCAAGTCTTGTTTGTTTCTCTCAGAAAATAACTTTTCAGACTGCAGTCGTCAACAAATACAACGACATCGACAAAGACACCGGAATCTTCACCTGCAGAGTTGCTGGTTTTTATTATTTTACCTTCCACGCTGTTTCCAAGGTATCATCTCCACCTTTGTTGTTTCCTATTAATGACCTAAAAAATGTTCTGAATTCTTTAACCAGTTCTCCAACATCTTCATGTATTGGTAGGTGAACATGTGCCTTGGTTTAGTCAGGGAAGGAGCAGAAGAATCTCAAGTTTTCTGTAATTACAACACCAAGAACTCTGAACAAGTAAGTGTACCAGTTTCATATCAACTGCTTCATACATGAGATAAAGACCATTTGGTATAGGGGAAGATTTTCACAAATTTTTGAAAAGACCCGCCCTCTCCACTTAAAAAAAAAAAAAGCATAACCTTGTACCCGCTTCGGTGAGGGAATGCCTATTAAACACGTGCGAGAGCGTGCACAAGGAGCAATGGGCTCGTGCACGCTCTGTTTAAAAGCCGTTTGCATCACTCATATATTTTTAGATTCCAAAGAAGATTTGCAATTTTTCCGCCGTGTCAGACTCACCACTGGTAAGTGAAAATGGAGCAAGCACGTAGGACGGCCTCACGGAAACATATCACCAGAATGATTGACAGTTAGGAGGACCACTTATTTATATGATCCACCCGGAAAAAGAACATCCTCCACTCTACCTTATAGTGGTTAAATTTACTTAATGTAAATTTTGCAATAAAATAAGATGTGACATTTTTTATATAATACAGGTTTCACTACAATTAATGTTTTGATACTATTAATGAATTAATCAATTAGTTATTACAGTTATAAAATTATTAAATACCTTATTTTATTAATAAATTAACATTTTTAAATAATGAATACTTGTATTAATACAATTGTTTATTTTATTGTGCACCGCTAAAACAGGATATGTTCATTTATATACGTACAAAAAGCTGTTTGTTGATTAATATGGGATTTTGTTGCCAT
>NW_015151889.1:21948-23040 GCF_000732505.1 Cyprinodon variegatus
CTTTCCTCCATAGTGAAGAGAATAATTTCTGTTAGTCTGCTGAACTTTATCCATAACATGTTATTGGTCAAGAGCGAAAATTAGGATTGGGCACGAAGTGAAGGGAATGGGATCTGTAAAAAAAAATTAGAAAAGGAAGCAATTTGTAAAACTCAATCTGAAAAAGAGAAATGAAAAACTGAAAATACAAAAACTGTAAAAATATAAAAACATAATAAAATGAATAAGCAAAAATAAAATCTGAGAAAAACAGCAATGAAATTCTCAGAACCTTTTTTGGTACGTTTTTTTTAAGTTTAATCTCTTGTTTGCTTTTTTTTTTAAATTTCCATATACAAAATGTTTTTTTTTTTGCAGTAATGGAACAAATTCCCTCCATTCTAGTACATCATACCCGACAGAAACAGTTGCATCGCTTCCTTAGACAGTCATCATATAAAGAAGTTTACCTTCCTGATTAAGTCTGTAAATAACCTAGTTCTCTTTGAGCCCAACGTATGTCAGCGTTTTTGCCAGATTTTTTGTACGTCAGGCAAACGCTGGTCTAAATGCAAGGTGTGAGAGGGGCTTAAGTCTTTGTTCTCGATTCAGGATTTTTCTCTTGATGAAAAATGTGTCATAGTCGCCCCTGTGTTCCTATTGGCCAGTTCAAACAGAATTGTAGCATGTTGTTGCTTGCAAATGAAAAGGAAGAAAATTAACTAACAATTCATGCAAGATCTTGTATATTGGAATGATGTGATATGTTTTTTTTTTTTGCTGGGGTTCATAATCAGTACTGGAGCTGATGGGGGATGGCATCCACCTTCTTAAATGACCGTCCCCCCATACCATCCCCTGTGATATTTTATCAATGAATGTGTAAAATTTCTACTATATATTAACAGTAATGGCAATAATTTTGCCCTTTCAACATTTGGCGGGCTGTGAGCTTACGAGTAGCTTGAGTAAAATAAATCAAATGAAAGAAGTGTCCTACCGTGACTATGAAGCTGATCCCAGTGGGAAAATTAGTCCCTAACTGTGTAGGGGCAGTGGTAGCCATGCTAACTATGTAGGGGCAGTGGTAGCCATGCTAACTATGTAGGGGCA
>NW_015151889.1:24683-26539 GCF_000732505.1 Cyprinodon variegatus
GATCAGACAGCTGATCCAGATGCTGCTGCCTGCGTCCTCACTAGAACTAAGAAAGTAGATCAGACAGCTGCAGCCTATCCATTTTCTGGAAATATAATAAATAGATAAATAATTAAAAAATGTGTTTTTCTTTAGTTTAGGCCAGCAGAGTTAGGATAGTTAGGCTTTATGAGGAGATGATTTCATAACAGGTGCTAGAATCAGAGTAAAAAGAGGAGTAGTTTGAGGAAAGGGAAATATTTATTCTTTCATTGCAGTATTTACTTTCATTGCAGTATTTACAAATCTGAGATATGCTGGTAATTGCCTTCATTAAGCTCACATTATTGTTATACAATGATTTAATCACATGTCCTAGAGGTAAGGACATTCCTATTCATTTCGTATGCTTAGAATTGTTCAAAATAAATTGTTAATCACATTTAAAGTTACATCCATCCATTTTCTGTGTGGAACCATATTTTTTCCTTGGCTGTTAGTAAGGTTAAATATTAAAGTGTGCCTTTTTTCTCCTCCTGAATAGGGGTGATTGTTTAGAGGCTTTGTTCCATTCTTTATGCTGAGATGCAGGGAAAGGAAGGAGGGTTGAAAAGAAGTTTCCTCCCCAGGTTAGATAAGGGGGAAACATAGATAAACATGTCCTTATTGTGTTCAAGATTCTCACGTCCTGTTTTTGGTGTGAACGGGAAACAGTTGCCTGAAATGTTTATCTGATCAAATTTATGTCCTTATATGAACTAAAGTGTTTCTGTTGGGAAGACTCAATGTCACTTTATAATGCAAGGGTGGGCAGTGACCTAGTCAGAGCCACACTGGGAGCTGTACGCAGCTGTTTCGTGTAGTTCTCCTCTGCAGAGTAAAATAAAACATTTTCTTCCTTGCATATCAACTCTCAGTGCTCATTTTTACCCCACAATTTGGCGTCACGAACAGGATCCTTCGCTGTTCCGTCCGCTCAGTGGATTCTAGAAGAAGGGCTGAGCACCAAAACGATATGGGTTTTTCCTCTACCTCAAATAGGCCATTTAAGAGAAGGAGGACTCTTTGATGCACCGAGTAGATCAATCTCGACAGGAGGACAATAATTTCAGGAGACTGAGAGAGGAAGAAAACTAACAAACTCTTTTAAAGGTAAAAAAAAACTAAAATATTGTTATAACAAACAGGCAGTCAAAAGACTGAAAAAGTAGGCCTTAAATAGGCTGAGGGTAAGTCTATTTTAGACCGAGGGTAAATCTTTTTTAGACCGAGGGTAAGTCTTTTTTAGGCCGAGGGTAAGTCTTTTTTAAAGACTGAGATTTGAAAAAGTAGGCCTTAAATAGGCTGAAGGTAAGTCTTTTTTAGACCGAGGATAAGTCTTTTTTAAGACCGAGTTTTGAAAAAGTAGGCCTTAAATAGACTGAGGGTGAGTCTTTTTTGAGACGGAGGTTGTAGGTCTTACTAAGGAAAAGTAGACCAAGCCTCTGTGCATCCCTCCATGGATATGCCCCCCTACACCATCGCTGACCCACCACCAAACCGATCATGTTACAGGCAGCAGAACGTTCTCCACGGCTTCTCCAGACCCTTTCACGTCTGTCACATGTGCTCAGGGTGAACCTGCTCTCAGGTAAAAAGCACAGTGCACCAGTGGCAGACTTGCCAATTCCGGTGTTCTGTGGCAAATGCCAGTCGAGCTCCACAGTGCCGGGCAGTGAGCACAAGACACACTAGAGGACATGGGGCCCTCAGGCCACCCTCGTGAAGTCTGTTTCTGATTGTTTGGTCAGAGACATTCACACCAGTGGCCTGCTGGAGGTCATTTCTTGCACAAAGGAGCAGATAGCGGTCCTGCTGATGGGTTGTAGACCTTCTAC
>NW_015151889.1:27763-29092 GCF_000732505.1 Cyprinodon variegatus
TGCCCATGTCTGGGGTCCAGTTAGCACCTCATGCTAACAGTAGTGACAGTGACCCTAGCCAAATGCAAAACTGGTGAAAAAGAGTCAGAAAAGATGAGGAGGGGAAAAAATGTCAGTGGCCTCCACCTGTAAAACCATTCCTGTTTTGATGGTCGTCTCGTTGTTGCCCCTCTAGTTCACCTCTTGTTAATTTCATTAACACCAAAGCAGCTGAAACTGATTAACAACCCCCTCTGCTACTGACCTGACCAAATCAATATCCCAGAAGTTTAATTAAGTTGATGCTATACTCTCATTACAAAGTGTTCCTTTTAAGTTTTCTGAGTAGTGTAATTGTATGATAAATTATGGCATCCTGCTGGTATAGTATTTTTTTATTGTTGTCTTTAAAGCTTTGTTTTTGCTAAGCTTTGTTAGCAAATATAGCCGTTCTGTGTGTATTTACCTAAATGACATCCTGTGACCATGATTAAGTCATTGCATGCAAACAATTGGTCAACAATCCTAAGTGATGGAGGTAAGTGAGTGTGGGACTGCTAGTCTGCTAGCTCACTTGCAAAAAAAGCCCATGCATTTTTTTTCCTAACATCAAATGCAAAAAGGCACAAATTGAATTTGCATTCTAAGAGGGGATTCACTGAAGCTGGAGTTGAATCTCAGGAAGCATTCTGATGGTGCTGTGAAGTTGGTAGCCGCTGGAATACGTCCTTGCTAACATGGCTACTGGTGCTGGCAATGCTTTTGAGCTGGCAGTTTTTCTGCGAGGCATTCAGCACCAATGGCGTGGTGGACTTATCTAATAGCTGCGTCAATGGCCAACGTCTTGCCCTCTGGCTGATTAGTAGTACTGCCGCTAGATGGCGCCACGTCTGTTCATGTCAGCCTGTCTCGCCCGTTTCTTGAGTTCTATTTAGGCTCAAAAGGATTATCTAAACATGATCAGGACGGACGCTTAGAGTATAAATTCAATGATCGCAGCCCCGGTAGCTGATCTGATTACTCACTCCCTTCACCTGCTGTTCCCTCCCCCGCTCTCTAATTATCATTCATCTTATTCACCTGCTCCCTCTGCTATATATATTGTTCAGCCCAGCTATCAGGGCCAGATCTTTCTTCTTAGTTTATTCATGTAATGTATTTGTGTCAGTTGTAAATGTTTGTTTTTGAGTTTAGTTAAATTCCTGGTTCATGTCCTGACTCTTGGGGGCCTGTGTGTTGAGAGGGTGTTAGTGTTTGTCTCCTGTCTTCTGATCGTGTCCCGGCTCTTCTCCACGGAGCCCACTGGTGTTGGCTCGGAATGCGGGGAGGTCAGTTTTAATTCCCGTAATC
>NW_015151889.1:29843-31955 GCF_000732505.1 Cyprinodon variegatus
CTGGGCCTGCCTGTCTCCATCTGAGCTGACTGCTGGACTCATTGGAACTCTGAACCTGCCTGAAAGCTCTGTTGATTCCTGAAACCCTGGATCCGTCTGTTCCTGTTTGGATCTGAACTCCTGGTTGGGCTACAAACCCTTAGATCCCAGAACTGTCCCGTCTGATTTGTTTTCACTGACCTGGATCGGATTTCTGCCTGCTATCTGAGGTTGCTGCATCGGGGACATTCTGGGCTGCTCTGTCCACAGCTCGTTTGGCAGTCCATCAGCTGGATCCTGCCTTCCTCGCAGAGACTGAACTGTTAAACCAGAGTGTCAGGGATTGCCCCGCCCCTCCTGCAGCCGCTGCAGGTCTGCTGATACACAGCAGCCTGCGTTCTGTTTGTTTTGTTTCTGTCTTTCATGTTTTTGTCTTTAAACACTTTGAAACTTCCCACTGTCTGTCTTGTCTTAATACTGAGTCCATCTGTCGCGTTTTATGACAATATATCCGTATATCACCTTTATCAGCTGGAATTTCTACTTTATTGTGAAGGCATATGATATGACCATGTACCTTTAAAGCTCTCAGAGGAAAAGCAGGTTCCTGTTGATAACAAAAATCTCAGATCTGTTTATTTATGCTAAAACACCTGTGGTGCCTCATTTCATAGTTCATTATCATTTCACTTAAATTAGTTATTAGGCTTTTGCACTCATCCCTAAACTGAGCAAGCATGTGGCAATAGTGGAAAGAAAGGATTCAGATTTAACACAAAGAGGCCTCCTGCAGAATATGGCTCTGTGCGAATGGCCATCTCATAAAACTAAGAACACACAGAAAAATATTACAAATCTGTCAGATGCTGTCAGATGCTGCTAATCCAATAACAATCCTTCTTCATCTTTATTTATGGATTATTTTATTAGACTTAAGACACCTCTTTGAAATTACTTTGTTTTCTGTCTCTGGATCCCTGCAGCCGTAAGCACCCTCCCAGAAAAGCAGAACTGTTGGATCAGACATTTCTTTGTGACTTGACTTTAGGCTGACTTCCTTGTCCGACTGCTGCGGGACTCTGAGCTCCTCTTTAATTTGCTCTTTGCTCCCTTGGCTGGATTTACTGTTCTGTAACTTTCTAGCGGTAAGTCTAAGATCTTTAATAGGTTTACAGTATTTATATTTGTTGTGTTAGAATGAAAAAGATTAACAAAACTTCAAACTTTTAGAAGCAGTTTTTTGTCTCAAAATATTTCTGTTTTTCCTTTAATTTCCTTCTCATTATATTCTTTCAAATATCTCTCATATTCTGTATTTTGTCCTTGATCTGATCTTATTTTATCTACATCCCTTTTATCCTGTGTGATCCCACTCCTCTTCTCCTCACCAGCCCCACTCACTTCTCTCATCATGCTCTTCCATTGTTTTCTTCTAACGGGAGCTCTGCTCTCATTGGCTGTACCTACTATGGTCGCCATCGAGACGTGTCCAGCAATGCCAGGAATGCCAGGTTTGTATGTTTACCTGTGTTTAGTCTTATTGTATTACAGAGGTGTTTCCTCAACCCTTTCTTGATCTACGTCACTGGCTGATTTCAGGCATTCCCGGGCTTCCTGGCAGAGATGGTCGTGATGGTGAGAAAGGAGAAAAAGGAGATCCAGGTAGTGAAAAGACATGTTTTTAGGTGGTGATTCATGGTCAGATCCTTTAAATGTGGTGACATTATCTTAAATTGTATTTTGTTTACTGAGACTACTTTTTTGTTTTATGGAAATTAAACAAAACTTCAGTAAAACCATAAAATGGGACTTAAATTGAAAGATTTAACATCTATTCAGAAATATTTGTCAAGATTGACAAATAACTCCTTGAAGATGAGTGAAAGTTTCCCAGCCTGTAAGAGTTGGTGGTCATCCATGTCTGTTGTGCTCCTTGCTGGTGAAGATTCTCAGTCATCCAGGTCATAGCCATTCCAAGAAAGTTAAAAAACAATCCACTGGACTTTGTTTCCAAGCTTGCTTCCCATCCAGGAAGCTTTTTGAATTTAAAATGTCAGAAAAAGCGTTGAGTTTTATACATAGGTTTTATACATTTAACTGCATACACCACTCCGCTCATAGACACATTTTGGA
>NW_015151889.1:32564-41617 GCF_000732505.1 Cyprinodon variegatus
AATATTCTCTTTGTAAATTATTGAAGATTTTAAGCAATCTAGTACTTGAGTAAATATGAAAAAAAAATACAGTAGCTAGCAGAAATTATTGATGTGGAGACTGAGTGTAGGATCACATCCAATGGTTTGTTTTCTCTTTACCTGCTGCCTTTTTAGGCCATGTTTTGCTCACAAGTTCAAGAATTATTGCTCGGTCTAGTTTAATAATCTCCTGTTGGCATTTAGAAGTAATTAACCCAACACAAATATTTTAATTCTTAAAACGTTCATGTTTGTCTCTCAAACCCATAAGAGCTCCACAACAAGAAAAAGAACCATTGCATTTTATTTATCAAAAGATCAGCCACCCAAGAAAAGACCAATCGCATCCAGAGAGGATGTGCAGAACAGCTCAGTTATCCTGGATTCATAGAGGAGGAACCACAGGGATGTTCTCATTTTATTATCACTTATCTTATTCATTTATCTTTATTTTGGTCCAATGAATATATTTAAAAACATAATTTCCACCACACCTTCCAAACTGAAACATCCAGAGAAGAACTGTCTCCTGTCATGGTGAGTTTTTATAAAATCTCCGGCCTCCTAGAAGGTCTGAATTGTTTAGCTGTTTTGGGAATTGTAAGAAAAACTAATAACATAATGAATTAAGCTTTTTAATCCTTAGCCTATTACCAATATACATACACAGTGTCGTTTGCATAGGTTTTGATTGCAGTGGTTCCTGTATCAGTCCCAGTAATCCAGTAATAGTTTACTAGTTCCCCATTGTTTAATTTACATTAATTTAATAATAATTATAATAATGTAATAATAATTTCACAAAGTTGTGATTCTTAGTTTAAAGTATATTTAAGATGCAAGTATTTTAATAGGGCCCTTTCTGCTTTATTTCAATTCTCTAAAAATCACCAGAATATAGAAAATTATGTATATTGTGAGGAAAATGTTCCACATAACTAGAGACCACTTATTGTTACTCAGAAACATTTACTGTGCTATAAAATTCTACTTTTTGCCACTTTGTTTCAGTTAAATCCTCTTAAAACGTCCAACCTATAGCTGTTCCTATTCTCATCTAACCCCAAGGTTCTCTGAAAAGTTGGCAGCCCTGTGGACCCGTTCGTCCGTTTATATTTGCATGTTTTCTAAACAAAAACAAGGCTTTGTTCTGCCGCTGGATAAAACCTGGAACTCAGCGCTATTTCTGACATTTTGAATTGAAAAAATTTCCTGGACGGGAAGTGAAACGTCTTCAAACTTGGAAACAAAGTCAAGTGGATTTTTTTTTTACTTTTTTGGAAAGCTGTGCTCCTTGGTCTTCATGATGCAGTTTTTTTTCTCTAATATTCACTCATAAACCTCTGAGGCAAGGCACAGAGCTGCTTTAGGGTGAGATTAAACTGCACCTTGGTGTATTCTATTGATGAAAGGGAGCCTTTTGAAGGCAGTTGGATGCACAAGATTTATCTTTTTGTTATTGTAGTAGGGGGCGGGTCTGTATACAAAAACATGCAGAGATGTAGATCTTTTTTATTCAAGCTAATTGCTGACATTTTTTAAATTAATAGGAGAAAATTTTTCCACTAATTTCCAGTTACTGATAAAAAAAAATCCACAGAAAGCAGAGGTTTCCTCTTTTCTTCTGCATTAGAGGACTCAGCCAATGGCTGGTGGTGAGCGGGTGAGCATGAACGCACCACTTACTGGCTGGGGGCAGAAAAACTTGCAGCCGTCACCTTTAAGAAAAATAAATGTTATTTTGTGTAAATAACCAAGATGGTGTAAAAAAAAAAAAAAAAAAGGCAAAATGGTATAAAGGCAAAAATACAACAAAAGAGAGCAGAAAATGGAGCAGTATAAATATGGGTAGTAATGGACATGGTGACCAGCAGCGTAAAGAAAGGATCCAATGAAGAACAGTGAAGATGAGGGAGGTGTGCAGAATGATGTAGAAATCCTGTGTGTTAATAAGGAAACAAGATGGCGTCTCTGAGGCAGAACATAAGAAGGGGGAGGAGGCATTAATGCTCAATTGCGATTTTTTTTTGGTGAAATCTGATTTATTTGCGTTGCTGTTCACATTTCCAAATGTATGTGAATTGTACGTGATCTCCTGTGTGAACTGCATTCATACAACGCAACACAAGTGTTTGCAGTAGAGTCACAAGCCAGCATGCTCTAGTTTACGGAAGTAAACATGGATGGAAGTGTTGGAGTGCATAGCGATAAAAATCTATCTTTTCAAGATGGTTAAACATAAATACTACTCTCTGCATCATCGTCCGCCACGGTTGTTGTTTTTCTTGCCGCTTCTGCTTAGCAAGACGCAGAATAGTGACCTATGTCGAATACTAATGGCATTCAGGTCGGATGAATGTGGCCTGACAGTTCAGACACAGCTCGCATTTGAAAAGATCAGATTCGTATCGGATTCTAGACCATAGAGCCAAGTGGAAAGGATCGCATTGGAAAAAATCGGATCTGTGTTGTTCAGAAAAGACATAAACATAATGTTTTATGTCATGAAAACATCAGATCCAGGTCGCATAGGGGCAAAAAAAATTGGATTTGGGTCACTTCAGGCTACAGTGTGAATGTAGCCGAAATAAGAAGGAGTTGAACTGACCACAAGAAAACTCTTAATGAAAGAGAAAAAAAAAGATACCAAACCCAAAAGAAGAACTAAAGAACGCAGGAATAAACCACCAAACTAAGCAAAGAAGCAAAGAAGCTAGAAGGGTTAGATCTTAACACCCAAAAAACCAAGAAAAAATCTTTTTTGTTATTGTTGTTGGTTTAATATTACTGTAATTATTGATTGTAAAATATATTAATCAAATGAGCAACAGAGCAGAAGCAATACAGAAGGTCAGGTTCCATAAAAAACTAAAAAGATCCCCTCTCTGCTGTGTTTTCCAAGGAGAAGAAAGGAGCTATGGGTCCGGGTTTCAGAAGGGCATGAAGGGTGATCCAGGGCAAAGTGGACCTCCTGGCAAGCGTGGCCCATCAGGAGAACCAGGAGAACCAGGCCCTGAAGGGATTCCTGGGCCTCCAGGGGAGCCGGGAGAAGCTTGGTACAACACCAGACAGACATGCACTTTGGTTTTAAAAAAGATGGCCGACATAAACTGTCTCCAGCAACCTTACAATAGTTCAACACGGTTTAGATATGAAAGACTGGCCCACTGAGGTTCCAGTTAAAGACCACAACACACAATTAGAATTGCACTTCTCTCCCTGGTTAGCAGGTAACATAGCTACTACTAGCTGACATGAAGAAGTAAATACTCAACTTCCCCAATAGCAACACATTCATTAAAGCCTCTGTCTGTTTTTGATATTTCCACCTTTACTTTCTGTTTATTAAAACTGATCAGATTGCCCATGGACACATTTTTATTTCAGATGTTAGGGGGGATATGTATTTTTTTATATATATCTTATATATAAGTTCAGCGCAGACCCTCTGTGTTTATTTCTCTCTTGCATCTCTGCGATCCCTCTCCTGACACCTTTAAAGAATTTTTTTTTCAGGCATTCTGGCTGCGAGTCTAATACCAAACACAAGAACATGCACTCACATGACACCAATTCAAAGATTTGTGTAAATTAATACATCTGATAATACAACCCTTCTAGCTTCTCAAAACTCAACAGATCTCTGGTGACCCATTTTAAAGAGTTTACAACTAATAACTCAGAATGCATGAAAATCACATCAGTAAAATGTTTACCAGTATAGACATGTTAGACATCGTTGGAAATCTTAGATTCTCCAAAATTTAACCACCGAGTTCATTTTATGGACACAGCAAGCACCAAAACACAATTAACACAGATATAGCAGAATGTCAAAGGGTTTTTCGCTTGGTCCTAGTGCTCAACGATTGTCTATGTACTGTAGCTGTCATGTTGGGCGGACAGAAGGACCCAGTATTCAAGGAGAGACAGCCAGTAGGAAAGTTCAAAAAGTTTATTAAAATAAAACAAAAACTGAAGTGGAGCTGAGGCTCACGGACACTTCAGGAGGGGGGCGGGGCACCGCCCAATCTCAGACACTCTAAGGGAGAAACACAGGTAAGTGACCATGATCATCTGACTGAAGATGATGTTCTCAGTGAGTCATTTACCTGGTTTAGCAGTTCAGTCCATAACCCTTGAGAGGGGTGCAATCCAGCCGATGGGCTGACAGCTGACGCGGCTCGCGTCACCCAGAGTGTCCCCGGTGCTGCAGCTCCAGAGGAGTTGCAGGAAGCGGATCCTGATCAGGGATACCGATCAGGCAGGAACCGACAGAACAGGTTGCAGAAAAGGCAGGAACAGAAGAGGTGGCAGGATCCAGGCTTCCAGGCAATAACAGAACTCCGGGACAGGTTCAGAGTCTGACAGAGTTCTGAAGCATGACCAGACGGTCACGCACAGGAGCAGACAGGATCAGGGGCAGATGAGCAGGCTCAGTGGAAGACGGTAGCCGAGACAGGATGTGGAACCAGAACTTGATGCAGGACTTTAAACTGGTCTCCTCCCTGGAGCCAGGCTAACTGAGATAAAAACTGAACCTCCCCACATATAGAGCCAAAAACCCAGAGGACTCAGTGGGGGAGGAACTGTGGACGATCAGGAGACGAGACAAACACTAAACCCCTCTTTTCACTGGCTGCCAGGATCCACGACATGAACCAAGGCAAAAACTGAACAAACAGACTAACAGAAAGACAAGTAATGATCTGGCACTGAATGCTCAGGCTGAACTGAATATAACCAAGAGGAAACAGGTGAGAGGAATAAATTATAATTGAGGCAGGTCATTGTAAATTCATTGGTCATTGTAAAGTCGTGCACCACTCAGGAGAATTTGAAACGCCAACGGTTGGAACAGCCGCTTCCCTACAACTTTAAACAGGAGCTTTATTTTGTCAACTTATGGTTTTTGATTTAAATGCGGTTACTAAATAACAGACCCTGCAATCAACTTGATTAAATATTCTTCGATTGCGTTCCACCATTAGTTGTTTTTATTTTAAAAAGACTGATGTCTCAGCTTCAGACCCAGAACTGCTCTGTTTTTCTTTGGCTGCAGGTCCTCTGCAGCTCAACCAATGGCAGCCTTCAGTGTGGCCAGAATGACATCTGAATTTCCTGACAAAGCCAGCACCATCCGGTTCACCAAAGTCATCACTAACATCCAGGATGACTACAACACAGAAACGGGACACTTCAGGTATGAGAGATTGCTGCACCGTGTGAAGTTAGGAAGTTGAGACAGAGGCATTTCTTGCACACAAAAAAAAAAAAAGTTTAAAATTTACACTAGTATACTCCCCTAGGGGAACCAACCCACCCCCTGCATAAAGAACTTTCTCACACTTGAACATTTGGAGGAGAAACAACTTGAGTTCATCAAGGCTGTTCGCTGTTAGGTTAATCTATCTTTCATTGGTCAGATGGATCTCCTAAAAACAACAGTCCTCCCCTTCATGCCATGAAGGAAGCTGTGTGACTCATTCTTATCTCTCATTACCTTCGTTTGGAGCCTTTGAGGCTAAGAACAGACAAACCTCAACATTTTTCAATCAATGTGACAGCTTGAGGGGATGTGTTGTTGATAATAGGGGTGAGTATTGGCAAGGTTGCCGTGATACTTGGGTCACAATACAATATTGTCACAAATTATAATTTCAAGATATATTGCAGTATTCTACCCAGCTAATGTTAAAATTAAATATGGAGATCAAAAAGTAAGTACTGTATATTCAGTATAAGATATCCATTGTTCAGTTATTTTGTTATTTTGGTAGCCATGTTGTTTGGGGTTCCTCAAATAAACAATCAACTAAAACCCTGCAGCAGGCAGAATATATCCAGAGAGGAGAAGAAGGCAAACTTCCATCATACACCGAGCAGAGCGGTGGATGAGGGTTGACAGATCCAAAGGTGTGGGGGGGAATTCTGGTTGAAAGATCATTACGGGGGGGGCAGAATCCGAAAGTGAGGGCGTGAAAGGCAGAGGACAACAGGAAGGCAGGCGGAGCCTTGAAACTAACTTATGCAGCAACTGTGCAGAAATGTGTGTAGCTGACAGGCGTTGTTTTGCCATGTCTTAGATCATTGCTGAGTAAAGTTTGAAAGACATTTTATTTTTGGCTAAAGAAACAACAGCCCCAATTCTACATCCAGCCATTACTCTGTTTCTGTTATAAAGTAATTTTTTCTTATATATAAAAAAACAAGGGAGCCTCCTAATATTTTTTTATTTGTTCTTATTCCTTCGTAACATAGAGAGAAATGCTTTTTATCTTAATTTATAGCTTTTTATTTCAAAAGAAAAATATCATATGAGTATTTGTTTCATGTTTCCTAACACCTGTTTTTATAAGAAAAGAAATCGGAGGTCTGGCCAAGTTCTTCACCAGCGTTTTTCCTGCCTTTGATAAATACCAACATCCTCCAGCCAATTCAATCCACACTTCCTGGCTCTGTCCTCAGCTCTCCAACTATTGGTCCAAAGTTTTTGCCATTTTGTTGGACATTTATGGCATGAAACCGGAGCCTGATCCATTGACTGCTCTGTTTTGGGGTTGCACCTCCACAGCCCACCTTGTCGTCTTTTCAGAATTGCTCCTTGGCTTTCCTGACCTTTTTGGCACAGAGAGTGATTATAACGAAATGGAAGTCGCCTCAACCTCCATCATACATCCACTGGCTCAGAGATAAACTATATTATTAAACTTGACAAAATGCGTCTTACTTTAAGAGGCTCTTCTGTGAGATTTCTGGGTTTATGGAGCCCCTTATTAAAAGTCCTTAGAAAGATTAATTTACCTAATATTCCAGACTGACGAGGTGAAACGTATGTAGCTGTTGTGTGTTATTCTAATCAATATCTTTTTTTTCTCACTTTTAACTTCTTTGTTGAGTTAAGTTTGTCTGATATATCAACAGCAGGGTCCACTGACACCTGAGGAAAACTGTTTTTTTCTCCCTTGAGTGTCTGTATGGACTGTGGAAAAAGATTTACATAGCTTTAATACTGTGGTTCTTTGTATTTTAATTATTTATCTTCTAATATATCCGTTTCTGTCCTCTTACTCATGATGTTCGTCTCATTTGATCCTTTTTTGTTGTTTTTATCTATTTATTTTTTTGTATTCCGTGTGGGAGTATATATGTGGGTATATTGGGGTTTGTTCTAGCCCAATTATGTTTATTTGTTAAAGGTACATTGTTAACTGTGTAACTATTGCTATGTCTTTACATTGTATGTAAAAGCATAAATAAACAAAAAATACTTAAAAAAATCTAAAGACCAAAATATAAACAGACCCTAAATGGCTTCATGTTTTTTAGTTTTTCATTACTCAGCTTAGAAAATGTCCTGAAATGTTTAAACTCTGGTTCTGAGCTGATTTCCTCAGCTTGTTACACAGCGATGATCCCTGTTGGGTTGTTTTGCTGCAGGTGTCGCGTTCCTGGGATGTACTACTTCGTTTTTCATGCTACTCTGGGAGACAAACTCTGCGTGTTGATGAAGCTGGATGACAACCTGCTGACATCGTTTTGTGATCCTCGTCGCAGGAAACAGGTCAGAACATGGAGCGACTCTTCCATTTGCTGTTTTTATGTCATTTTAATTCAGGAAATAATAAAGGCAGGGTGCTATGGCTCCAAAGGGGTATTAGGTATGAATATAAAGGTTGCAGGAGGGTAGCTCTCCAGGAAGGGATGTCATTTTGGTGAAATAGCGGGAGTTATTTTGTGGTTGATCTGTTCTGTTGGGTATAAAAAAATCAAAGGAATGTAATACAAAACTCTATTTAGTAATTATTTAAAGGTCCAGTGCAGATGTAAGGTTTCAGTGTGTTTGCACATGCAGTAAGACTGACGCCTTTACTGGTTCCAGGTGACTTCGGGAGGCCTTTCAGTTTACCTCTCCCAGGGTCAGGAGGTTTGGCTGGAGACCAAAGACCAGAGAGGGATGACAGGGGGTCCCAACGGCTACAGCATCTTCTCCGGTTTCCTGTTGCACCCTTACTGACCCTCAGGAGGGAAGACTGGTCACATTTTGATGACAGAATGAAAGTTCTTGGTACTTTTTTTGTTTGTTTTTCTAACTTGTTCAGATTCTATTGAAAAAGAAAGACAAATTGGGACAATTAAAACCATCTTTTGTAACAGATAATCAGGTGTGATAAATGAGAAAAAAAATGAAGCTTTACCGCTTGATTTGCTCTGCAGTGTTAGATTTATTACCACCATGTCACCAGTAAAAAGATTTTTTGTCAAAGCCAATGTTGCATTTCTTTCATTTTTGACCTCTAGATAAATGTTTTATTCAAACTCATCAAACTTGTGAATGTGAATCACAGAGGGTCAACATATCCTGTTATATTTCTTACTTAGTGCACCTCTGAGCAGGAGCTCATCCATACAGAAGCGTATTACATTCACAAAAAGGAGGAAAAATGCATTTGGAAAACTGGGTCAGCCTGGACTGGTTTCAATCCTACTTGAAGGACGGGGCAGTCCCCAAAAATCTCACGTGGCGTTCCCCAAGTTTCCATCTTAGGGCCCCTTCTATTCATTATCTCCATGCTCCTCCTGAATCTGATCAAAGACATCATCAGTTACCATAGCGATGCAGATGATACCCAGCTGTTCATCTCCATGCCACCAGGTGACCATGAACCCATTCCAGCTCTATGTGAATGCAGAGCAGAAATCAACACATGAATGAACTAAATGTTCATCACATGAAGCAAACTAAACTGAAGTCATAGTTTTTGGACCAAAGGAAGAGCGTTTAAAAGTTAGCATTCAGCTAATCCAGCTAGAAAGCAGCAACCAGGCTCTAAATCTGGGTGCAGTGATGGACTCAGACCTGAAACTCCAGAGGCTCATAGATACGGGAACAAATCTGGCCTTCTATCACCTGAAAAACATCTGCAGGATTAAAGGACTAATGTTGAAAAACTATTTCCTGCTTTGTTCATCTTTAGAAGAATTGATTCCATCAGCGGCGTCTCCACAGGTCTGCATAAACAGCGGATAAA
>NW_015151889.1:42469-43611 GCF_000732505.1 Cyprinodon variegatus
AAGCAGACTTAAGTTCTTATGCTTCAATAATGTGGGGAAAAAATTAAAAACATTAAAATATTATCTTTTATTTTTACCACTATCTATTTCTATTTATTTTTTATTATTTGTGTTTAAGCCACTTCAATGGTACCCTTTTTTCCTCTAAAACAGTTTCATTTGAGTTGCCATGGAAATTTTGTATGTAAATATGAAATAAAATGTTTAATGTTTTTCACTAAATGACTTCATATTTTATTTTTCAGTGTAGGAAGTATTAAAGTTTTAGGTCTGCCATCAGAGGATCTGTTTACTGCAGTGATTCTGCAGCCATTGTTAAATTTATCTGCAGACAGAGAAGTGCAAAGTAGAGTTGGTAAAAACTCTGCGTGATTAAAAACTGATGATAAAGCATTAAAAAATAGACGTGATCATAAAACATTCTCCCTCCAAATTAGCATCTTGTTCTGTTTTAAAGCGAACTTCCCGTTGGTTCTCTGAAACTCTGACTGCGTTTCCAGGCAATGGACCCAATCTCTTCATGGACACCAGTATCGCTTCTACAAATTATTTAATCTCCTCAGCAGATTAAACTCATCTGTGGTTTTAATATTTACTCATCCTGTAAAAAACATTCTGCACAGTCAGCTTCTTTCACGCTCACATCCTCTTTCCATTTTTGATTCTGGGTTTGTCTTAACAACAGAAGCTTGAGGAAGTCAACCCAAGTTGGGAATAAATAAATCTCTGCTGAAGAACAATGTTCACAATATAATTTTCTTATTAGCTGTTTGAAAACTAAAGTTTGGTTTCCATTACAGCACAAAGCTATTCATTGTTCACACAATAACTCTTGAAACAACTTGGCAGTGGCAGAAGAGAACATGATATATCCATAATACAGCCAAGGCTGATCTTAGAAAACTAAATTGATAAATATACCCGGGCTCTTAATAAATAAAATATACTGCACCATCATCCTCCAGCTAATTATGGTCCTCTTCTTTTACAAGGCAGGAAAGTCCTGTTGGAGATCGCATGTCTCGTGAGGTGCGGAAAAAAAGGTTTTCCTTGCAGTTTTGCAAAAACATAAAGCAAAATTTCTATGTAAAAGAAAAATCCCCCCATTGAAGCATAAAAACTTATGCAAAAACTGTTTGTTT
>NW_015151889.1:45395-47183 GCF_000732505.1 Cyprinodon variegatus
AAGGTAAAACAAGATTTATTTCTAAAGTAAAAAACAAGCTTTACTTTAAGCTTCTTCACTAATGTATATAGAATAGTAGCTGTGTTTATTGCAGCTTCACAGAAATATACGGTGGAATAAAACAGTAGCTTTACCTGCTGCTGCACATGAAGATAAGAAAAGCATCCCCCCAGTGAAGCCCATACAGACCTTTTTCTTTTTTTATAATGATATTAAAAAAAACTTTGTTTCACTAAATAAACGCTGAATGCATTGTAAACTATGGGTAGTTGTTTCAGACTTTATTTATGTTGTATGTGATGGAAACAGAAACTAAAATTCTTGTTTTTATCACAAACTTGGCCAATAAATTCACCTCTGTATGATGCACTGAACCACAATTTCATTTGAACCTTCTGCACCATTTGATGTTAATAACGACAAGCTTGCTCATGTAATGATCGCAGCCCTAGTTAACCTGCTGTTCCCTCCCCTCTCTCTAATTATCATTCATCGTATTCACCTGCTCCCTCTGCTATATATACGTTTCAGCCCAGCTATCAGGGCCCGATTATTATTCGTTTGTATTGCTTAGTTTATTCGCGTATTCTTAGTTTGTTCGTGTTTTGTTGTTGCGTCAGTTATTCATGTTTGTTATATGAGTTTTAGTTAAGTTGCTAGTTCAAGTTCCCATCCCCAGAGGCCAGTGGATTTAGAGGGGCCACGGTTTGTCTCCTGTCTCATGATCGTGTCCCGGCACTTCTCCGCGGAGCCCTTAGGGTTTTGGGGAGGTCAACTTTAGTCCCGTAAGCCTGGCTCCTAGGTAGGAGACTAGTTTAAAGTTGAGCATTTATCCTGGTACCATGTCTCGTTTATGTTCCTCTCTACCACTGAGCCTGCCTGTCTTCATCTGCGTGTATCTGAGCTCGCTGCTGGACTCATACTGTGGAACTCTGAACCGGCCTTCATGCTCTGTGGATTCCTGGAACCCTGGATCTGTTCGGATCGGAACCCCTGGTCGGGCTACAGACTCCTGGATCTCGTCCGGTTCTGAACTGTTTCTCAGACCTGGATCGGTCTCCTGCCTGCTCACTGGGGTTGCTGCATCGGGGACACTTTGAAAGAGCCAGCTTGTTTAGCTACAGTTACCAAAATGTTGATTTGCTCGACCCAGCGCCGAGGCTGTGCACGTGGTCCGTGCTCGGGAGTGGCATGATTGTGTCCCTATTTGAAGTGCACACCCTCACACCCTGTTCAATGGGGCGAATGTAAACCATGCTTAAGGCTGGATTTGTAAGAACATGAGCATGTTTTTCTAATTAGCTTACCTTATAATAGGCACAATAAGAAATTAAAGTAATGGTAACAATAGACTTTATTTGAGAAATATTTATTTTCTATGTGAAAATGATATAGCTAAAATACTATAAACTGTTTATTTTTAAAAATCCCAATAGTCTTGTCACACTGATGTTGTCATTCTTACGGTGAAATGGGGGTAAATGACCAGAACGTTAATGCTACGATCTGTAAGGCTAGCTCTATCAAGCCAAAACAGCAATGAGGAATGTTAAACCTTTTCAGTGTTAATCTGAGAGCGCTGAAATTGATGACAGTGTAAAAATCACCAAAAGTGATGAAGATGAGGAGGACCAATCAGAAGAGGTGCTAAAGAAGCTGGTGTTCGTTTTGTACAGAGTGTCTAAAATGTTCCTTTCATTTCTCAGTTGTGCTGTTTTTTTATTGTTCAGGGACATTAGATAAGTATAAAACACGTTAAGGTTTTTGCTTTTAATATAAAACGTGGAA
>NW_015151889.1:49798-51314 GCF_000732505.1 Cyprinodon variegatus
AAAATAAAACAATTCAATTGTTTTTTCATATTTTGAATTTAAATTGTCTTGTTCCATTGAAAAAAACTTCCTCAAAACAAGAAAAAAATCCACTTTTTAAAAAAAATGTTATTACTTATTGAGATTTCCATTTTTTTGTTTGTTTTTTTTGTTTCATTTTGTGGTTTTATTAAAGGCAAAACTATTTATAGATAGAAAAATGTCTCTCAAACATTAAGAAATTGGGTTTAAGGGAGGGATAGGGTTAGTTTTTTGCTAATACTAGAAATACTTCTAAAACATCAGATTTTTAAAATTCTATTTTCTGTAGATTTTACTGATTTAAATGGAGATAAAATTATGATTTGTAGAAAAAAGGAACGTCACAATTTATAATATCTAATATCTTTTATGTAACGTTTATCTTTAAATAATATTTTCACTTTACAGTAACTGGATATTTGCTGTAAAATGCAGTTAAATTTTACAAGGACACCTGACAGCAAAAAACCTTTTGGTTATTAGGGTTTGGCTCTAACCTTTCTGCTCTATAGCAAGATTAAAGCTGTTTGGGATTACAGTTATATTAAGGTTAGAAGTACAGTACAGTACAGTGTATTTCATGTAACTTTTCTGACATGTCTATAGATAAATGTATATAGATAAATACATTTTCTCTCAAACATAGGCTTAAACATTTCTACATTGACCAAATATCATCTTCACTAATGATGTCTATGGATTTAACTGAAAAAAATAAACATTTGAAATAGTAATCAAAATAAAATAAAAGCTTAAAGAAGCTTTATTTTTTATTTTACAGCAGCAGAATATTTGCTGTATCTGTGATTAAATTCTAGAGCCTTTTCATTTAAAAAGAAAAAGCAACAGTAAACATTAACCTTTGTAGTTCTTGTGGTTTAGTTGCCTGTTTTTCTCTCTAACAAGATATAAAGAAGCTATTTTATATTACTTCTATTTAAGGCTTAAGATTAATTTCATGGCTTTTCTGAGAAATACTTAGATACTGATGATTATTGCAAAAAAGAAGAAAAAAAAACACATCTTTTTCCTGTATATTTGTTTAATTGCCTCAGACATGAAATCAAACATGTCCTGTTGAAAAAAAACCTTTGCAGAGGAATCTTCAAAAGGATTTTAAAAATCAAACAGTTCTGGATTGTTTCTATGAAGGTCATTTTCATTAAGTATGTGTGCACTTTGGCTCTGAATTTAAATTTGCAAAGAGAAATAAAATAGAAGGTTTGCAGAGTTTACTAAGTTTTATGCTGCGTTCGCACCCATCTTGTTATTGGCATCCGTGGAAGCCGGTCTATGAGGAGTCAGGAGGTCCTGAGGCTCATTTAAATCATGCGGTGAAACCAAGAAGAATTCCAAAAAGTAAAAAAAATTATCCACTGGACTTTGTTTCCAAGTCTGAAGACGTATCTCTTCCATCCAGGAAGATTTTTCAGTTCAAAATGTCAGAAATAACCCGAAATAAATATGCTTATCCAGCAGCCCAACAAAGCCTGGT
>NW_015151889.1:54454-56111 GCF_000732505.1 Cyprinodon variegatus
GACTTGGAAGGATCCAGTCCAGGTAGACCGCGTCCTTGGTAGACGCAGCCCATAAATTCGAACAGAGCCATGGTATCAGTTTCTGGTTAATATACTAACTTTAAAATGTCATGGTAGGATGATATCAAGCCTGCCACCCTCTGGTTTGGAGGAGAACTGTTTGTTTAAGAGGCATTGAATTAGGCTACGTTGACGTCGCACATGATTTCAGCAGCAAAGAAGCTCCTGCTGCTTCATTTCTGATGCTTTGATCCACATTAAGGTCAGACGTCCAGTAAAGTGCGCTGTCACTGGGAATCCCCAGCAGCAGCTGCCTCAGGCCCGCTCGCCTCTTCACGGTTTGCCGCGGCGAATGGAAGGCGTTTTTTAGGTACATAATCCAAACTGCAGGCAGCAGGATAATAAAAGCGATCATATCCGGCCGGCAGGTTCTTACATTTTCAGTTAATTTAGGCGTTAATAAACTGTTTCAGAGGAGTGATCATAGCGCTCTGCATCAGCAGTGCTGCGTCTGACTCCCTGCCAGCTCCCAGATCAGCTTCTCTGATTGGTTGATGTGGTGCATCGTGCAGAAAACATTTTCCAACTCAAGCATCTGCTGCTTGTGAAGCGTGTCACTCGTCTCAGAAGCTTACAAGGCGCCGCTTCAGCCGCTCTAAACGCGATGCAGGACCTTTTGATGCACCTTGATTGGCGTCCATCATAGACTTTGCATGCAAACCAGCTGCTTCTGCTGCTCAAAGCGCATTCTGTGTGAACGTAGCGTTACCTCCCAGTGGGATGTTGATGTTAAGAACTAGAGGAATTTGAAGGGATATAATTGAATAGGTTTCACATCTTGATGCCCATGAGCACTAAATTAGACAGGATGACAATTATATCACTAATTATACATTATGTTTGCATGTGTTACATTGATCATTTTTAGGTAGATTATGTGAGATTTATTTGTCCATTCATTCATTTATTAATTCATTAAACCTCTGCCCCCCAGGGAGATCGTCCCAGAGCTGGGCCCACAGTTTCAAGGAGAAAAGGTGATCGATGGCAAATTTAACTGCACAATAAAAGGAGTCTATTTCTTCAGTTTCCACATCTCAGCAAAGTCCAGAGTGAGTCTGCAGATCTCTGCCTTCGTCCCAAACTGTCCACTGCATCCATCTCCCATGATTTTTCAGAAGAATACGGCACGTCTTAAACATCCAACCCTAACGATGTGTTCATTCTAACCACACAGGTGTGTGTGAAGCTGATGAAGGGAGAAGAAAGTCACATGACGCTGTGTGACAGCTCTGATGCTTTCCTGGTCACGTCTGGCTCAGCCGTTCTGGAGCTGAATCCTGGAGACCAGATTTCTGTGGTGCCAACCAGGTTCAACGGCCTTCTTACGAGCCAGAGCAGCACCAGCCACACCTTCACAGGCTTCATGATCTTCCCCACCTTGTAAACCAACCAGGCTCACACTGTTGCACCACAGGAACCTTCAACCGGCTGCAGGAATTCTTCTCTGGTGAAAACGGAGTAATCGCCTGACGTTAGAAAGGATGGATCTTCATGTTTTCTCTGAATATTAAAATATTTTCATGTTCCTGGTGAATTATCCTTTAGAAACGGTTTGCAATCTTTGACCCAGTTTAAATAAAATGAAAGCCGGGTG
>NW_015151889.1:58018-59115 GCF_000732505.1 Cyprinodon variegatus
TAGATAGATAGATAGAACTAGAAACATGTTTGTGTATATCAAAATAAAAATATTATAAAATGTATCAGTACCTGTACGTGCATTCATCCTGTCAGAATATTCTATTTTTCTTAACCACACTCAGAAACGCGCTGAATCATTTCTTTGTTTTCGAAAAAAAAAACGTGAAAATTAGTTAAATATTCAGCGAGTTAAAGTTGATTCAAATTGATTCTGTTCCTGCTCAAGACATCACACCGAGGGGAGCTGTCGACCTCCCCAAGATGGCGCCACCAAATCCTGTCAGCGCCCATAGACGACAGCTGTCGATGCGGGATCTACTCTTATATGTTTGGTGTGTGATACATGAGTTAAAACCCCTGCCCCTCACGAGAAATGACCCAAAAAAGTAAGAAAAACAATAAAATAACGAAATAAAATAACGAGAAAAATATTATAGTGTACCCGGAAGTTATTCTGTCTGCGCATGCGCAGATCGGGTAGCGACATCCACCGCTCAGAAGCTGTTAAAGGGACATTAAAAGATAAAGTAACAAGATGTGAAGACTGCAGCTACAGCGGCAGGAGAGAAAAGACTAAAATGGAGGACAGAGATCATCTTCATCCCAACATCCTGGAAGCTGCTTTAAAGCCAGAAGTTCTGCATCTGAAAGGTTTCTATGTTTCCATGTTAGTGTAAAGGAAAGCTCTGTGTTTGCTCCTGGAAGGTTTCTCTCTCAGGTTGTTTTCCTGAGCAGAGATCAACCAGGACAAACTCTTTCAATAACACTTTAATGTTTATGTGTGATTTAACCAGGAGACATGAAAACAGAAATTATAATCTTGGTCAGTTACAGAAGGCAGCTGCTTAGAAAACTGGGCTCACATCTAGTTGAAGTGGTCTGATTCACAGTTAGAGAAGCATTTTATACAACTCCAGTCTGCCACATCATTACATCATCACATCATTACATCATCACATCATTACATCATTACATCATCACATGTTTGCAGATGAGCAGACATCCAGAGACACCGCTCTCATTTTGTTCCCACATCTTTGCCACCTGCAGAATGAAGATGACTTTTTATCCTGACAGAGGAACTGTCATAATTAG
>NW_015151889.1:60590-64748 GCF_000732505.1 Cyprinodon variegatus
TGTAATATTTCACACAGGGGAAAATTGTTAGGCAAATTTTGGTGAGTTTTATGTATGTTTAGACCCTCAAACAGGTCTGTCATTTAGAAAAGAATAATAAAGATTTAAGTCATAAAGAGATCTTGACAGCTCTTCTCTAAAATAGGAATTTTATTTTATTATTATTAACAATGCCCAGACTGTGCCAAAGTTCTCGCTAATATCCATCAAATATTTAAATGTTTCCTGCAGATGTAAAGCAGATGCTGGTGGTTAAAGAAGAGGATCCTGTAGACCACCTGGTAGGTGCTGAGCTGCTTGATCCACAGCCCCCCCACACGAAGGAGGAACAGGAGGAGGTCTGCATCAGTCTGAGGAGAGAGCTGCTCAACAGCAAGGAGGAGACCATCAGTTTTCCAGTCAGTGTTCCTCCCTTTGAGAGCGTAGATGATGATCATTGCCCTCTGATCCTACAGCGTCATCAACATCAAGTTAAAGACAAAGATGTTCTGGGAGAGGAATCCATCAGGGTGAAAGATGATGGAGATTGCTTCATTGCCTCAGATGAAGTAAAACCCTGCATCTCTCAGCTGAAACATTTGTCTGAATCTAGACTGAAACCTAAGGACGTGAATGCTGACTGGAAGGAGGGCCCAGAAACAGGATCCTCACCTTCTCTGGATGATGAAGATACTCGTCTTACAGAGAAGGACGACGAGGACTCAAGAGGGAAAGTCCAGACAGGAAACATGTTTAGGTGTAAAGACTGCGGTGAAACATTTCCTGAAAAGGGAAGTTTAAGCATCCATAAGAGAATCCACAAAGAAGAGAAAGCTTCCTGTTGTGATGTTTGCGGGAAAAGTTTTACACGGACACATAATTTGAACAATCACATGAGAATCCACACCGGAGAGAAATCCTTCTGTTGTGATGTTTGTGGACAAAAATTCACCCTAAAGCCGAGTTTAAGAGTACACATGCGAATCCACACGGGACAGAAACCCTTTTGCTGTGACTTATGTGGACAAAAATTTAACCAAAAATCAGCCTTGAACACACACGTGAGAATCCACACAGGAGAGAAACCGTTCTGTTGTGAGATCTGTGGGCAAAAATACGTCCAACTATCAAACTTGAAAGCACACCAGAGAACTCACACAGGAGAGAAACCTTTTGGTTGCGATCTATGTGGACAAAGATTTAGCCATCCGTCAACTTTAAGAGCACACGTGAACATCCACAGTGGGGAGAAACCTTTCTGTTGTGAAATCTGTGGGCAAAGATTCTGTCAGAAAACACAGCTAATTACACACATGAGAACTCACACAGGACACAAACCTTATGGCTGTGAACTTTGTGGACAAAGATTTAGTCACAAAGTAAGTTTAAGGACACATATGAGTATCCACACTGGACAGAAACCGTTTTGTTGTGATTTATGTGGACAGGGATATAACCAGCAAGCAGGTTTAACAACACACATGACAATCCACGCAGAACAGGAGCCGCTCTGTTGTGATATGGACAAAGATTTAGCTGCAAATAGTCATGAGAATTAAAACGGTCATAGAATGATTCTATAGGGTATCTGGTCCTTAAGGTCTCTAATAAGGTGTGTAACATTGGTTGGGCTGAAAATGGCATATTAGCTGTTCTATGAGCCCTAATGCAGCCTGGTTAAAAGCCCTAGAATGAAACCACAGGTTTCTTTCTTTTATGGTATGATCATGAATATTTGGATGAGCTGTGCTCTGATTGGTTGGTTTACACCGAGGTAAGCTGCAGAGCAAAGACGCATCATAGCAACAAGCACCAAATTGTTGATATGGTAGGATGTCCTACTTTTCAGACTTAAAAAAATGTTCGGGAGGAATTTCAAAATCATCCGGGATTTTGGTCGACTACAGTGCAGCAGAACCAAGCCGTCAGCTCCGGGGCTGGTCCGGGAACCCCAGTGGGCAGGGGCATGGAGCCAGCGGGGGACGGAGCGACCAAATCTGTCCCGGTGATGGTAGCCTGGACACCGGCGGCTCATGCTTCACCCCTTCGCCTGCCTTACCGGGACGTGACAAAAGTCCAGGCCAGAACCACATAAGGCAACGTCCCCGAATTGACGTCACCTCGGTGCTTCGTTTGGATTCGCCCGTTTTATGGTGGAGGTTTGGAGTTGTAAGATTTGCAGAAAAAGGAGGGGTTGATGGAGTTTGAACTTCTCTGTACGTCCATTTCAGCCACTGAACTATCGTTATTCATCTATGACAATTTGCACTCTATGGCCCCTTTAAGGCTGCATAATATACTGAATATTTAAAGCAGGGCAGCCACTGTGAGATATTTTCATTCATTGCACGCTGATACAGCTCAAATTGTACTGTAGAATATAAATATCTGGCTGGCTTGCCAAATATGGCAGCAGTTGTACTGCGTAATGTAGTCCTGTGTCTGACATCATGCTCACTTAGCAACACAGAGGAAGCAGGATGTAAGAAGGGCATCTACATACTGGGCATCACGTACGAATCTGGGCAAAAACAGGGTTCTTACTGGCTGACTCCCACGCAATCAGGTCATAAGCTAAGAGATTTCCAGGAAGAGCGTCCAGTCGTGCAGGTGCATCCACACAGTGCGATGTGGAAACTATGAATGCCGCCTAGAATGGACTGAAGGTTGGGGGGATAACTGAATTGTGACGATGCATTGCTGGATGTATGAAGTGTTTAAGACAGCTGTATGAATTCGATTTTGTAATTAAATGTGTCCCCCCCTCCGGATGATAAAATGGTGTGAATCGTGGCCTTCTTTCTGTCATAAGGGAATTCTACCAATGAGCTTCCATAGTAAGACTAAACTACATGATTTAAAAGTTTACAGCTCACAATGTTTATCCTCACACTGTGCAGCCCGACGCTCTGATGCCACCTTACAACGGCTGACTGAATTTTAAACATGTTTGATTTTCAAGGTGGTCGCGAGAGCCTGATCGCTCCTCGTTACCCCCTTGACACTACACCGCGCACGACATGCGATCAGATTGAAAGTTGGCCGGATCAAAATATTCTCCCACGAATGGAGAATCGGCCCGAAAAGGGCAAAAAATCGTACAGTGTGTGCCCGGCTTCAGGTTGGCCCAGATGTTTGCATTTATGCCATACATCTGTGTTTTGTCACAAGCAGTTTTTCCATCCAGATGTCATGCCACAAAAGATAAAAAAATACAAATGAATACAAACAAAGTTGTGAATCAGATGTTTCCTTCCATTGGAGCCAATTAACCAGGCATAAAGTCATGTGTTTAGATTATTCTAGTCTGTAAACAGCTAGTCTGGTTTTGGTGAAGATACTGGAATCAGGGAAGTTGCGCTTACTTTATCACAGCAGCTACTTTTAGCACTGATACATGTCATCCTCTAAAATATGGAAGCAAATCGTTACCATATTTAAGAATGTGGCTGCATTGTTTGACTCTTAAATGAAATTAGTAATCATCCTGTTTGCATTTTCATTTCCTTCTTTAACACTGCTCATCCTTTTACTTAATTAAAATTGAAAAGAAAAACACATTTGAGATTTACTTTTCAAAATGTACCCCAGCAAATACATACCAAAATTCAATTTGAACTGTAAAATTTGTAAATGAAAAAGCATTTCCAGAAATGCTTTTTCATTTTAAGAAAACCTTCACAGAGCTGCTTTGAAACTGAAATAATTCAACTTTTAGAATTATCACTAAATAGATTGGATAGTTTTTGCAAATGTTTAGAAGTTATAAAACAAATCATCTTTTTCCTCTTTGAATATATATATTCAATATATATTCAAATATAACTACTGTTGTTGTT
The DNA here is from genome assembly GCF_000732505.1 of Cyprinodon variegatus. Classification (NCBI taxonomy): domain Eukaryota; kingdom Metazoa; phylum Chordata; class Actinopteri; order Cyprinodontiformes; family Cyprinodontidae; genus Cyprinodon; species Cyprinodon variegatus. Next base: position 64,409 of record NW_015151889.1, read on the forward strand.
AGTCGGTCAAAATGTGATTTCAAATTATGAAAGTTTAGTTTTTCACAATGGAATAAACATGTTTTACAGTTTGAAATACTGTTAATGTTTTTTTATTATTTTGAAATGTTTGTATTTAATGAATTTGAATATTTTTTTTCTTCACATACTTCTGTCCTATCTCTGTGTTTTATAATAAATTTGTATGAAGATCTGATCCTCAAAAGAGCAATAAGCGATATTAACCACTAGGTGGAGCTGGAGTAAAGAGAAACGTCTTCAGACTTGGAAACAAAGTCAAACCTGAGAACTGATTAATGTGATTAATGATGGCTCTGTTCGAAAACCTAGGACGGGTCCT
>NW_015151889.1:66642-78569 GCF_000732505.1 Cyprinodon variegatus
GCGACTTTTACTTTAAAAACAACAGAAGCTCAAATGAATGTTTAACACATATGAACTCATTTGGTTCATTGGGAAAATAACGGCTGAGATAAAGAGAAACAGTTTAGAAAATTTATTTATTATCAGCTTCAATCTAACAGGAACTTTTTTCTTTTTCATCTTCAATAAAAGTCACTTCCTGCTCATTGAGCAAAACTACAAACAAACAGGCAGAAATCCTCACATCAAACATGTACAATTATTTACAGCCGGAATGACGGAGCAGCAGAACTCTTCTTCTTCTTCTTCTTCTTCTGTAACCGATGGGAGCTCCGACGTCGCCACGCTCCAGGTGAACCCCTCAGATAAAGTCAGCAGTCCCGGATGGTCTACCTCTGAGCTTCTCCAGGGTCCGGGTTCAGAACTGCTGCAGGATCAGCTTCTTCTTGGAATCGTGGCTGAACTTGTTGGAGCGGAAGAGCTCGCTGTCGTAGAAGGCCGACAGGTTGTGGATGTTGATCTGTCGGGCCTGAAGGAGAGCAGAAACAAAGCACACCATCAGCCGAGGCCTTCCAGCCGCTCGGCACCGCGGGCGGGGAGCGCTTCCTTCTTACCTTGTCGTGCAGATCCTTCTCGGGGATCTCGACGGTGTCGTTCTGGACGCCGTACCTGCTCCTCTGGTAGGCCACCTGCTCGGCCACCAGCTGTTTGAGGATGAAGAGCAGCAGCTCGTTGTTGTCTCTGCGGAACGCCAGGTAGCGCGCAAACGTCTGGAGGACAGAAACCAAAGAGTTAACCTCTATCTATCTAGCAGTCGGTCCGGCTGTCGACTCTTCCATTAATTCTTAGCTAGGGTTGAAGAAGGAGCAGCCACAGACCTTCCTCATGCTCCTCATCACGCTGAACTTCTGCGTGTCGATGAAGCTCTCCAGCATCACTCTGATGGCCATGTTCACGTCGTCCTCCAGGACGTAGTCCCTCAGGTGAATCTTGGCGTGAGCCTCTGCCATGCGGATCATGGACTCGATGTGACGCACCGTGATGGGGATGCTGCCTGTGGCCTGCAGGGGGCAGCAAAACGTCATCAGCTTCATGGAGCTCCAACCAGAACATGATGGCCTCAGAGGGACCAAGCAGGATTCAGTTTGGAGCATTTTTGTTCTAATATGTTTTGTTGTTTACATGGAAATTTGGGAAAAAATTCACATTAAAAAAAAAAAATGTCAAGAAGAGTAACTCAGATTTCTTTATATGAAATAAAAATATTTTAATAGATTTTATATTTTTAAACTTCATGTTTTTTTGTTTTTTTTTTACATTTCCTTTTTTCAGGTTAAGGTGTTTGAAAACACATTTTATTTAATAAGAATTTAATTAGTTAAACTAATAAAAAACTATTTTTTTATTAAAAAAAAATGTTTGAAAATATAATGGAGTAAAAACATTTATGAAAAAAAAATATATATTTAAAATAAAATAGCAAAGGTGCCCTAAAAACATATTTTTTAAAATGAAATGTTTTTAGAAGTTTAATTCCTGGATTGCATCGATTTTCCCAGATTTGTTTTTTTTATTTGGGAAAACAAAAAAAAGTAAAGAAATTTTTTGGTTGAAACGAAGGAACAAAGTTTCTTCCAGACGGACGACTCACCATGGACTCCTTCCGCAGGTCGCTGTAGATCCGCGCCACCTTGTCCTGATCCATCTGGTTCAGTTTGGGGTGAATCTGCACAGAAACAGTCGTTACCCATAATGCAGCTGGAGCAGAACCCCCACCCCCCTCCAGCCCAGACCTCGGCGCCATCGTACCCGTTCTTTAGCGTAGAGGATGTACTTCCTCAGCAGCTCCTGAGGGATCGGAGGAACGTCCGACGTGTTGGGCAGAACCACATCCTCCAAGGCCACGCCCCCTTCCTTGTTGCTAGGGTGATGCTTGATATGGGAGCCCACGACGAAGCGTGCAAGCATCTCATCCTGGGTGGAAAACAGGAGAGTTTCAAATATTCGAACCGGACATCGTTTGATCGACCAATCAGACTCCAGCGTTCTGGTACCTGCACCGGGTCCACGGTGTCTCTGACCACACACAGCACGTCGAAACGCGACAGGATGGGCTCCGTCAGGTCCACATTCTCCGCGAAGGTGAGCGAAGGGTCGTACCTGCCGCCTGGAGAGAAGCAGAAGAGCGAAGCGGTTAGAGAGAACGGCCTAGTCAGACAGTTCGAGTCCATCCACCGGTCTGAACCGTCACTCACCGATGGGGTTGGCGGCGGCGATGACGGTGCATCTGGCCTGCAGCGAGGTGACGATGCCGGCTTTGGAGATGGAGATGCTCTGCTGCTCCATGGCCTCGTGGATGCTCGTCCTGTCGGCGTCGTTCATCTGGAGGTCAGAGGTCAAACTTCAGTACAGAGAGAACAATAGACGGGAAACAAACAGGGTTCCCGCGGGTCCTTGAAAAGTCTTAAAAGGCATTGAATTCTTCAAAATAAAACTAAGGCCTTAATTGGTATTAAAATGTCTTAAATCAGTCTTTCGTAGGTCTTAATTTTTAAAACATCATAAATAGGATTCTTTCTTCTTTCTTCTTATTTTTGTAATCTAAATAAAACATTAAAATTTACCTTTTTTTATAAAAAAAAAAATAAACGGCTCGCCATTATTGGTTTCGTCCAGACAGCGGAACCAATAAAGCGTTGTTGCGGCCGGGACATTTGGGAGATGCGCCATTAACTTTTTGTCTGGAAAATATGAGCAAGTGTAAATGTAACGGAAATTGTCTCCAGCCAAGAGTTTTCTCCATGGCTAAAACCAGTACCATTCAATTCAAATCAAGCTGGGAACGATGGGAATTAAGGCAGTGGAGTCACACATGCGAAGCACGAAACACAAAGCGTCAAAATGGAGTTAGAGAGAAACAGCCGGTATTTCTCAGTTTAGTTCCACCCTTGTCTCTGCAACGCCTCCACTTATCACCAAATCAAACTAAGAAAACGATACAAAGAAAAATAGCTGCAAAAAAGACTTAGCACTGGTTATGTTGGGGCTTTAAAACTGATTTGTTTTGTTCCCTGCTAAAACAAAGTTTGTGAATTCAGTTAAATAATTGTTCAAATATATCTGTCATTTGTGTGTTTTTAGCTTTCTTCCTGTATGGGAAGCTTTTCAAAATTTGAAACATTAGTGCAGTGGTTTATGTTAAAATAAACCTTTGGGTTAAGTTGTCGCATGTAGATTTTTCTTGTGTTTCTTGTGAATTTGGTCTTAAATTTTTATTTCAAGTGACATTAAAAAGTCTTGAATTTAACTTGCCTTATGCTGTAGGAACCTAGCCTCATGAGACCATCCTGATCTCGCGAGCTTTCAAGGTTTCACTCGCTAATCAGTCTGGAGACTCTCCGTTGAAGAAAATTTGGAGCCGTTCACCAAACGAACGTCCAATCAGCGTTGGCTTTGAGGCGGGTTGGGGTGTGACACAACCAGAAGCGCGACAGTTCAGTCTAAAGAACATGGCGGCTTCAGCCGATGAAACTAGCGTTAGCGTGGCTATCGAGCAAGTTTTATCGGAATTACAGAGTATATCTTCACTGAAAGAAGAGCAAAACACTGCTCTGGAGGCTTTTCTCAGAGGAAAAGATGTTTTTGCTCTTCTCCCGACTGGTTTCAGCAAGAGTAGCCTGGCTTGTGGTTGTGTTTTCGTCGTCGCTCTGTTAGTACGTCATATGCTCCGTTGATCTGATTGGTTTATTTGGCCCGTCTATCACCAACATAGGCCAATCAGCTAACCAGTATTTTCGCCCCTTCCCAAAATTACTTCAACGGAAGGCTTCCAGATGGATATGCGGAGCAAATCCATCTGGCGGAGTCAGGTTAATAAGAACTCTGACAAAAATAAAAAGGAAAAAATATTTCTGAAGAAGATCTGAACTAATTATTTGGAAACAGTTTTGAAAAAAAAAAAAAAAAATGTTGAAACCAAACAAAGACAAAAATGAAGATAAAATTTAAAATTAAAAGAAAGAGGATTTAAATATGATATTTTTAAAATATATTTTTAAAAAAATTCAATTTTGAAACTGAAAGAAAATAAGACTATTTGCATGTTTTCTAAACATAAACCAGGCTTTGTTGGGCTGCTGGATAAAACCTGGAACTCAACGCCATTTCTGACATTTTGAATTGAAAAAGCTTCCTGGATGGAAGAGAAACGTCTCCAAACCTGGAAACAAAGTCCAGAGGATTGATTTTGAACTTTTCTGGAATCCCTGATGACCCAAACTTCCACTGGAACTGAATCTGTCCGCTGTTTCTGGTCATCGGACGTTTCCCATACCCTCAAAGTAAACGTGTCTCACCTTATCAAACTCGTCGATCAGGCAGACCCCGCGGTCGGCCAGCACCAGCGCCCCGGCCTCCAGTGTCCACTCGCGGCTCACCGGGTGCCTCTGAACGTACGCCGTCAGACCCACGGCGGACGCGCCCTGCCCTGTGGTGAACACGGCGCGGCTCGCCACCTTCTCCACGTACCTGCGGGAGGAAACGTTAGAACGGCTTCTGATCCCGATTAGAACCTCAGACCCAGCGGTCTGCCAGGAGACCAGTCATACTTGAGGAACTGGGACTTGGCGGTTCCCGGGTCTCCGCACAGCAGCACGTTGATGTCGCCACGGACCTTGTGCTTCCCACCTGCAGGAGACAGAACGGCTGCTGAGTGGATTCTACAGGCGGCGAGGATCGGACCGAGTCAGAGCGGCGGCGGGGGGGTCAGTACCTGGGTTCTTGGGCTCTCCTCCGAACAGAGACAGAGCCAGGGCTCGCTTGATGTCCTCGTGACCATATATGGACGGAGCGATGCTGGCGAAGATCTGCAGGAGGAGGTCAGAGGTCAGCTTCACCCGAGACAAAGATCGGCTGCGCTTCAGGAGGCGCCCTGCTCACCCTCTCCCCGATCCGCTCGTCCTTCGACAACGCCACGATGGCTTTGACGTCTTCATCCGTCAGCTCCGCCACGGCCACGCCCTCGTCCCTGCAGGTGATGTGATTGGCCAGGATTACCGTGGCGAACACCGGGAAGCCGTTGGCCGTGTTCAGGGAGCCGTCGTAGTTGTTGTGGTAGATTCCAGTCAGCTCCTGAAGGGACAGAAGGATGGGACGTGACCACAGAAGCTCCGCCCGCTCCGGGGAGCGACCTACTTCCTGGGTCAGAGCCACTTACGATCTCGTCTCCAGGCTTGCAGCTGTCCACCAGGTCGGCCAGCAGGATGGCGTCCTTGGAGCGCGGCAGGCGGCCGGCCGCCACCTTTCCAGGACTCTCCTGGATGGTGATCCGCTGGTAGTTCTGATACACCGTCTGAAGGAGGGAGACTCGCCGTTACCGGAAGGCTTAAACTCCGAGGTTCTACCGCCGCTTTGGACTCGGAGCAGCTCACCTCCTCCATGTTGATCTCAAAGGGCCCCTGGGACTGACACTCTGGACAGGAGCCCGGCTTCACCTCCTGGTTCTGGGACTGGAAGAACGGCCCCAGCACGAAGTTACACTTGTTACAGTTGTACTTGACCATGCTGAGCTGAGGGAGCACGCCGGTGCAGCTGCTCACCACGCCGCTGGTTCGGATCAGCTGGTTCAGGTGGAGCTGCCTGAGGGGGAGGAGCCAAGAGGAGGTCAGTTAAAACAAACATCATAGATGTCATAATAATTGTTCATTTCAGTCTTTGGCCGTTTCTCAACATGTGTACTTGTTGATTCTCATTCTATTACCGTATTTTCGCTAATATAAGGCGCACATAAACGTCTTTTTTCCCCCAAAAAGGGCCGCGCCCCCCAAGGGGGGTGGTAACGCCGAACGTGGTGAAAACACCAAGAAAAACGTAAAAGGGGAAAGGGGGGCCGGGCCTGGGGAAAAAAAAAAAAGGAACAGCCTTAAGCAAAAAAATGGTGGCAAAAACAACCCGAAAAAGGCAAAAAAAAAACCCCAAGAAACCAAAGTTAAAACGAAAGCCAACAACCAACCAAGAGAAAAAGGAAAACCGAGCAGCCGCCAGAGAATTCAAGATTAATGAATCCATGGTTCGCAAGCGGAGGAAGATGGAAAACGAACTCCGACGGGTGAAGAAGACGCAGATGAGTTTCCGCGGACATAAGGCGAGTCGGAGGAAAGACTCGAGCGGTGGATCATTGAGCAAAGAACGAGTGGGGCCAGCGTTTCGACAGTCACTGTTCAACTAAAAGCAGTAACGCTAGCAGAAGGAACTTTAACCGGCCGTTCAAAGTAAGGCTGCGAGCGGCGTGGGAGCGATGGATGACCGACGGAGACCACAGTTTCATGAAAAAGTGGAAGGCAGCGCCGGGCAAGTTACGCCACCGTTTGCGGATGGATTGTTGATGCTTGGACTAACGTGTCTGCTGGCTCTGTTGTTCAAGCTTTCACAAAAGCCGGCATCATTTCTGAGGAGCCGCGCTGCACGGAAAGTGACTCGCGGTGCGCCTTATGGTCGGGAAAATACGGTGACCTAAAATCTGTAGTCAACTGAACATTTATTCTGTATTTTTAAACAAGTTTTGAAGAGTTATAGTTTATATTTTTCATTGTAAAACTCTTACTGTTGTGTTTTTAGGTCGACAGTTTTAGCATCTGTCCAGGGAAACAGACGAGCCTGTTGGATAATTCTGGTGAATTTGCAGGATTCCTAATAATGTTCACCGTCCCTGTCGAATCAATAAATAAATCTAAATCTCGTGTCCTCGTGAAACGCCACCATCCTCAGCCCTAGTGCTGTTCCAGTTCACCAGAACAGAGCAGACGTGTCCGTTCTCCAGACTGACAGCTGTCCCAGCATGCACTGCGGCAGCAGCTTCCAGGTTAGCGCTCACAGAGCTCAGAGGATTAAGTTAAAAGTTCTCTTTTTTGTTGCCTTAATTCAATAAAATAAGTTTTAAGATCATTTGAGGCGAGAAATTATACTTTAAGCTTCACTATGTGGACCATTTACCGATTTAATGTGCAATATAAAAGCACATTTCCGAAGCAATCAGCGGACCTCAGTCGGGGCTAACGTTAGCCCGCCTGCAGCAGCTAGAGCCTACAGATGTGATGCACCAAGATGGACGCCCTATAGAATATTCCTTGCTAAACGCCCGGTCGCTAATCTGCTCCTGCTTTCTAGCGCCGCTGTAAAGCGATGGCGGAGGCCTGAGTGGATGTCGGGGTCAGAGGGGGGAGAACCTGAGGGCCCGGATCTCCTCCACCAGCGGCAGGTTACAGATGCGGACGTGGATCTCGTGAGCGATGCGGTCGTATTTGGGGTACATGGCGAGGACCACTTCTTTGGCTGCTTCATCAAAAATCTGCGAAGACATAAGATGGTCCAGTTAGCCACACACAGCGGCCCGCTCTCCATCCAGAACCGGAAGCAGAACCACGGCGCTCACCTTCAGCATCTCGGTGGGGGCCTCTGGCAGGAAGTAGGCCAGAACGTGCTCTCTGGCCGCCAGATCTTCATAATTCACCACCAGACTCTCCTTGTTCTCTGCACACAGCGGGACGACAAACCGATGTTTGTTTTTCCCCAAAGCAGAACCTGACCAAACATCCGAACCCAGGAAACCAAACTACCTTTGCACATGTCGCTGATCTTCTCCTTGAAGACGTTGTGGCCGTTTTCATCCACGTGGGTCCGCAGGAAGTTCTTGAAGCGGTTGTAGATCTCGAGCCGAGGAGCCGCCATGGAGACCCACTCCCTGACGGTGTGACCCTGCGGGTCAGGATCCGGTTAGAACCAGAGCGGCTCAGAAAGGCCTGGAAGCTTGAACTTCACAAACCTTCATGTCTTCCAGGTTCTCGATGCTCTCGATCATCTCTTCGTCGTCTCCGTCGGTGATGCCCTCAGCTGCGCGCTCCGCTAGCCGCCTTCGTCTCGCCGCAGGCCGCTCGTCGTCCTCGTCTTCGCTTTCTGAAAGGAACAAACGGCGTCAGTCTGCATCCTGCTGATGCCTGGAGAGGTTTGAGATCATTCTGGTTCTTCTCACCATAAAGGAGTCCTCTCCTCAGCCTCCCCTCTCCCTGCACCCTGTCCCTCCGCCTCATCGCCTCCTCCGCAGCAGCCCGGGCACCGGGAGACAGCTCCGACAGATCCTCGTCATCCAGGTCCAAACCTTCTGCCTCGTACTGATCCAGTTCTGGGATGGCACGGTAATCCCTGGAGGAGCAGCTCACAGTTACGATCCACCCACCAGGTTTCTGATCCGTGCCAGAACCCGGTCCCTACCTCTCCATCCCGTCGCCAATCAGATCCTCCCCGTCTGCCTCCTCTTCCTCAGGCAGGGGGCCGTCCCCCAGCAGCCCCTCGGACTCATCCTCAAAGGGAGGGAGGTCCCGCCCAGGGCTGGAGGTCAGGTCTCCTCTCCTGGAGGCTCGGCTGGGGCTGGTGGCCATGTGGAACGATTCAGAGGAATCCTGGAAAACAAAACCAGTTAAGATCCATAGATGAGGGAAATATTTACACGACGGATGAAAGGATGAAATGTATTTTCCCTATTAAAGCCCTGCTATCCCACAGAGGTTCGGTCGACCTGGAGGAGGCCATATTGGGGAGGAATATTCTTCTAACTCTGATCAAAGTGAACCAAGACCTGCCGTCCAGAAGCAAACAGCTGCAGAGCAGCCAACCGGCTCCCAGAGACCCAATGAACAATCAGAGTCACTAAACTAACAGCTAGCGTCCGTTTAAAACAGTTCCCTTTGTCTGCTAGCTATTAGCTCTGCATCTCTGCGGCTAACGGCGCGCTACATCTAGCTTCTCATGTTTTTATAGGATCTGTTATAGTTTCCAATCAACAGTCTGATCAGTAATTATTTTCCAATTATGTAAATCATTTGAAAAATATATTATTTTACCAAATGTTTCGATGCACCTCCTGGGTTTAGCCTTGGGAATTATTCTGAACACATTTCAGCTGCTTTGACTTTAAAAGCTGATGTGATTTCATTTTAATTCTAACCCTGAGCTGTGAGGTCGTTGCTTTCGTTGTCGATCGTCTTCACAGAATCTGATCCCCAAAATTCAATTTAAAGTGTTTAATTCGTGAAAACTTAATCTGGAAAAGATAAATTTCTGGTTTGAAACTTTTTCTTTGACTTTCCATTAACAAAAGGTGCTTGCAACAATAATGGGAGAAAAAAGGATTTCAGGAATATACAATTTGCTAAAGTTTCAAATACAAGTTTTAGTATAAAATAACATTTTTAGTTGTTTTGTTCCACTTTAGGAACCAATCAGATGGGTTTACTGCAACCAAAATGTGATCAGAATCATGAAAAAAAATGTTTTAATTGAAGGATAGAAACCAACTTAAGGTGTGTTTACTGCCACCTACCAGACTGCTGTGAGGTCATCAATGATGTCAGAGGGAAGGTATTAATACACACCTAAATCTGCTAATTTATATGCATGCACTTCACATGTAAATGAGTATGTGTGTATATGCACATGCATACACACTTATGTTCATACTTTAAAATTAAATAATCCACTGTTTTTTTTTTAAATCGAATTAATTGATTTCTAACTGAATTTGATTTCCTTAAAGATTTTTCATAGAAAATCCTATTTTCTCTCTATTAAGAATCGACTTAAGTGCTGATTTCCCTCATTACGTTCTAATAATAAATGTTCCACTGTTTCCATCTGATTACAGGGATTATAATCCCTGTTTCCATATTATAAAAAGATAACCATTAAGTCCAGTAAGACCAATTCTGAGTGGAGATATGACTGCCTCTTCTTTCTGCCTTCCATTCATGCAACCATTACCCCCCACAGTCTTTTGAATTTTATCTAGATCTCTACCAGTGTGATGATGTGATGAGATACTGTAGTATCTCAATATAATGGGATACCATCTCATTATAATGAGATAATTTTTTTTCTTTTTTTACAGAGTGGCGGAAACGGGCTTCCATATAATCTCAATGTTCCTGCCAAACCTCAGATTTTATTCTGAATTACAGATTTAACCTCACTTCCACTTAAATGGATACTTAAATTGATAATATCTGATTTAAAGGCCTGTTTTTAGCTAATATATCTACTTTATTTCCATCAATATCTACATGAGCAGGAAGTCTGACACATCCTACATTTATTATTATGAGGCTGAAATAATAAGTGATATATATCTAATAATAAATCTAATCTATAACACTTACCAGATTTGATAGTTAATAATGCAGCTTGAACATCAGATGCAATTATATAATTACTTTCTTCTCTAACATGATCATCAGGAATTGGTTTGTTAATTTATCAATGGGGGTAAATAAGACCAGATGGTCCATTGAAAATGAAACATCAGCTCTGATATTTTATCTCTTTTCAAACTGTTTGAATTTTATGCATTTTTTAGGTAAACTTTTAGCTTCATCCAGAAACACGTGCAGCCTTTTCATTATTTTTATTCCTGACTCATCCAAACCCTCATAGGAGCATCAGATTAGCCCATATATACCAATAAAAACACCCATGTGGGAAACAGAGTGGCTGTTTTTAGTCTGTTATATGGGATGCCATCAGCAGCCACATGGCAGCTCACCCTTTAAAACATCCCTCCTGACTAATGATTACAGATTAAATCGTACATTAAATCAAAACACCAGAACCCTCATAAAAAAAAAAAAGGATTTTAACAAGAACTCCTGAACTAAACGGACATTTTTAACCAATTGAAATCTCTCCATTATTATCAGCAAAGCTACTAAAACACAGATAACTGCGGATAAACTGAAGCTACAGTTACTAAACTCTGTTTATTTATCTGTTTTAGCACAAACTAAACCCAGAGGTTACGCAATAAAACCCAATAAAAGCATATTTCACTGTTTTTTACTCACCGCCATTGCTGCGCTGCTGTGGGTCTGCTGCTTCTTCTCCTTCCTGACTGGAGTCTCTTTTCGCGCGAAACAACCACGTGACTAGCAAAGCCCGCGAAAGCACATGAATATTGAACCAGAGCCCTGGCGTCCGGGCTTCCCATTGGTTGGTGGTTTTCTACGAGGCGTAGCCTTGAACTGAAACCAGTATGGCAGGCCGATTTGGCATTTATTAGAAGCGCAATTGTTCCATCTGTTAATCTCCAAAATAAGATTCTTCCTACTCAAAACTACATTCCTACTAGTCAGAAATGTACATATAGATATCCTAAATTACATTTTTGCTATCAAAAATTACATTTCAGGCTGCCATGAGAATGAAGTCTACTATCAGATTTTTGCAAGCAAAAATGTAATTTATGATATCTAAATGTACATTTCTGGCTAGTAGGAATTTTTATTAATTTTGAAGAATCTTACTTATTTCTACAAATGGAACAATAGAGGACAGCGCTTCTAATAAATGGCAAAACGTTCTGCCTTAAAACTAAACAAACCGACATCTCTTTCAGCTTGGGCGGGGTTTGTGACGTAAGGTTATTTTTCCCGGGAACAGATGTAACTAAAGGCTGGCCTTAATAAACTCGCTCTGCTTTGTTTCACTTTTCTTCTTTTTTTGATAAGAACAAACATGAAACAGAAATATATGATATGAATAAATGTACAGTCTGACCAAAGATTATAATCTATAATCTTTTTGCTGCTGTAAACACCAGAATCCCGCATTGTGGGAAAATAAAGGGATTTTCTATTCTTTTCTATTCTATTCTAAGAAAGTGAACATCCATTTTGATAAAACCTAAGTTTGTTCTATAAAACAAGTTGATATGGACCAACTGCAGACATATCTTAGTAAACTTGTTAAAATCCCCATGTTTTCACCACTTACTGTAGACCCCAGAGCACAGGTAACCGTCACCTTAAAGGAATAGCACACCCAAAACATGATTAGCCTTCATTTTCTACTCACCCCCATGCTGAACAACACTCTGGAGTACTTTTTTGATATCTCAAATGCATCTG
>NW_015151889.1:81414-89828 GCF_000732505.1 Cyprinodon variegatus
CGCACAGAATAAAACCATAGAAAATCTAAAGGCTGTCTGTGTGTTTCCTGGACGGGGCCGCCTGTTCAGCTGACTACGGTTGCCTTTTGTATCTATGCTTCTTTTTCTATGTCTGCTTCTGTCTCCTTGAACCCCAGTGGGCCTCAGCAGATGGCCACTCACACTGAGCCTGGTTCTGCTGGAGGTTTCTTCCTGTTAAAAGGGAGTTTTTCCTCTCCACTGCCGCTACAAGCGATCTGGTGAACTGGAAAGTGACCTGAGATGACATGATGTGAATTGGAGCTATAGAAATAAACTGAATAGAATTTAATTTGCCCTTGTTGTTACCGGATAAACATTATTTGATAATAACCTGAACTAGTGGGATCATCTTTATAAATAAAAATCTCTGTTGAGGGCTCAAGATTCCCACTCTGTAGATCCGGAATCAGAACATTTTTGGAGGTATCGAAACCCATTTTCTCCAAGGTGAGAAAATGGGTTAAAAAACAAGATGTTCTCTTCTTCCTTCTTGTTCAATGTTCTTCTGAGCTGCACTGAAAACTTTCTAAATCTCTGATTGGATGAGGAGTTTCTAGGCTCGCTCTGATTGGCTGTAACGGTGCAAAAGGGGAGTCATTCAGTCTTTGTTCAAAACACAAACAGTCTGGTCTGGCCTCACTGCCCCAGGTAGTCCTTCCATCCAGCACAGGCCCACTTTACTGCTCTGCTGAGTGGAGACAGTGGAGCTGTTGTGTCTGAGACCTTTAACCTCGCTGCACCAACGTGGCAACCCCTCTGTGAATTTAGACGCTGTGTCGAGGTAAAGTCTGACAGCCTCTTCTGTTTGACTTTCCCACTGCAGCATGTTGGAGCAAGAAGCCTGCTGGGTTCATGTTGCAGAGGGAGGAGATGAAGAGCTGGCAGTCGGACAAGCCGGGAGTGATGAGGGGAGAGAAAACAGAGGAAAAAAGCAGAAAAATTACAGCTTAATGCAACGAAGGGGACGTTATTTAGCTGCTTTGAGTTTCCAGACAGAAATCATTCAAAGAAAAGACGTTTAACAAGAAGTAGGGAGTGAATGAAGGGGCAGGCTGGTGAAAAGTGCTGCAGGGCAGCGGGAGCGATTGTGGGCGGGGAGAGAGGAAGTGTGGTGGACAGGAGAGGAATTTAAAGCCTCATTGTCCTGGAAGAGCAGAGGCAGCGAGAACCCAGGAGGAGGAGGAGGACAACATGGACGCGAGCGCAGCCATGGAGAAGGTACGGAGATTCCTGTTTAGGGACACATCCAGATGTGGAGGTCAGAGGGCCATCAGGCTGCTGGATGTAGCATCTCCTCCTGCTGGTGGAGACACTTTTCCATCTGCTTCTTTTCGTTACGTTGATATGATCTATCAAAGGTTTACATCCATTTCCAGTTTCTATTACTGCTAGAGCTTCTGCTGTTAAGTTTTGAGCAGTTTTCCCTCCTGAAGGGATTGATTTCACCACATTTGATTTGAGTTGTTTAGGTGACGTTACTGCGGATTTCTGGCGTCTACAGAGGCTAAAATATGTGCAGCTAAAACCAGACGATTCACAAATCTCTGGACTTTAATCCAATAGATTAGAAGTCCACTAGAATATGGCAGAATAGAAGTTTAAGCCTAAGTTTAGATGATCTACAGAGAAAGCAAACAGATTAGGGTGATGGCACGGAGGCCCCTCTGACCTCAAAGACTTCAGAGATAAATCAAAACGTCAGCAGCGATAAGAAACACTTCTTGATTACAGGGAATCTTCAGAAACAGTTTGATTGGTTGAACTGATGCTCCTCTTACATCACATTTTTTCACAGACAGAAAAATCCTTCTTGGTTGAGAACTGTCACCCCGTCAGGGTGGGACTCTGTCTTTTTCACAGGCTCCTCAAAGCTTCCTGGATGTCGGAGACGTTTTCCTTTTAGGTGCACATCTTCAGCTTTAGGCTGGAGTTTAGAGACGACTTAACAGAACCTAAAGCCGAGCTTATACTGTACGACTTTTGGCCCTTTTCAGGCCAATTCTCCAGTCCATCCATCCATTTTGTGTCACGCTTATCCCCGCTGGGGGTGCTGGTGCCTATCTACTGGTGAGAGGCAGGGTCCATCTTGGACAGGTCTCCAGTCCATCGCAGAGCAACACAGAGACAAACAGGACAAACAACCATTCACACAAACACACACACCTAAGGAGAAATTAGAGAAGCCAATAAACCTAACAGTCATGTTTTTGGACTGTGGGAGGAAGGCAGAGTACCCAGAGAGAACCCACGCATGCTCAGAGAGAAGTCCATGTAAACTTCATGCAGTAAGAACACGGGCCGAGAATCAAACCATGAACTTTCTTGCTGCAAGGCTGCAGTGCGAATCTCCAGTTGTGCAATAATTTTTCGATCGGGCTGAGATTCAGCATCGTTTTTTATTTGATTTTTTTTTTAACTCTAATAATCCCAGAGGGAAATTACTTCTCTGCATTTAACCCCTCCCCACCGCCACTCCCCTTCGTTGTGTAGTATACGGAGGCAATGAGGGGCGATCAGCCTCTCATGACCACCTCCCGATCAGGAATCTAAAGGTCGAAAGAAAATCAAACATGTTAGAATATATGTCGGTCGTTGTAAGGTCGCATCAGAGCGTCGGGTCGCACAGTGTGAGAACAAACATCCTGCGCTGCGAACTTTTAAACCCTGCAGTTTCATCGTACAGCTTCAGCTGCTTGGAACGATGGAAAATATCGCACAGTGTACGCCCGGCTTAAAGGGAAACACCATTTTTTTGATTTTATGTTATTCCATCATGTTCTACTCACCCATATGAGTTTTGTGTCATTTGGAGCCGTTCTGAAGGTTAGGTCCGTTAGGTTATATCCAAATAACGTCTTCCTATGGGCAACGACTTGAAGGCACAAACTAAACTGTTAATAATGTAGGCCAATTACTGTTCCACAGACATCCGCCATTATATTTTTATATTTATATATTTTAAAAACAAAGCGGCACGTGTATGACGTCATCCACGTGCGCCGGCTACCGTTCATTCATCCTGTCCGCTGAACTGCTGCTAGATTTCCTCACATGCCTGGAAGATGTCTAGTGCTGCTCCCACAGATGATCTCGCTCTCCAAATGGAATGATTCAGATTAGCTAGAATGAATAGAAGGGGTAGAGCGTAGCCGCCTGTGGCCCGGGCTGCCTGTTACGACTCCAGTCCGCCGCGCGGATGACGTCATACACAATCCGCTTTGTTTTAAAGAAATATAAAAAATCTAACGGCGGATGTCTGGGGGACAGTGATTGGCCTCCATGTTCTGAATGCTGGCGTACCATAAAGAATAAATGATGAACAGTTTAGTTTGTACCTTCAAGTCATTGCCCGTAGGAAGACGTTACTGGATATAACCTAACGGAATATCTTCAGAACGGCTCCAAATGACACTAAACTAACATGGGTGAAAATCAAGGGACCAATGTAAAAAAAAAACACAGCGTTCCCCTTTAAGTTAAACTAATGAAGTGATTATCATTTCACCCAGTCTGTTTAGTGTACCAGAACCACAGCATGATGCCGCCCCCTCCATGCTATACAGTTAAGGCAGACTCTCTGTTGCACCTCCCCAAAATTGTAGGTGACGGCAGACAGGAGGCCTCTGATTGGTCAGTTCTATATCTGCTCTACACTATGCCTATTTCCTGTTTGGTTTCTTACCGGCTTGTTTTGTTTGTCTGACCGCTATTGTGGAAAACGACTCGTAAAGATGGAGCAGCTAGCAGAGCGAGGTGTGAGAGATCGCTGGGACCCTTTCCCCACCTGGATATCCGCTCTTTTTGGCCCTCATGTCCCTCCGTTGTCAAACAAACTTGCCCCCACTTCCTCACCGCCTCGGCCGTATCTAGACCCACAGCTAGTTCCTGATTGGCCCTCTGGCGTTGTGGCGTGGAATAACATAGCGCAGACCACGCTTCAATATTGGGCATAAATCAAAAATATCTGCAACAAGCTCACTGAGACACACTGCTGAGGGAGGATAACCAGGCCTTTAGTGCAGGACATCAGAAGATCTTTGGGTTGGTTCATGTGATCCACTTCATTTTCTGTTTGGGTTCTGAAGGCAAAGGAGGTGAAAAAGGTCTGAGCAGAGCAGCAATGCTGGACCTCTCAACTACAGGAAATCTCTTTATGCTTTAAATATTTGAACAAAACATCCAAAAAACATTTGAAAACTATTTATACTTTCATTTTCAAGAAACAAAGACATTTACTTAGGGCTGAGTGAAGCAAATACACCAAAAAATAAAGAAATAGAAAGAAAAAGAACTTAAATTTACACACAGGACTGAATTCTTTGGTGACTTTAACATCGCAATGTGACATTGCTGCAGAGCCGCCTGTCATTCGTCCATCAAACCTAACGGGTCGGGGCCACCTGTTGGGATTCGGTCTCTTTATTTAAGCCCCGAAGCTTAAAACTCGCCATGATGAGAATAGCTGCCAGCGACACAAAGGCTGCAGGGGACGATCTGCTGGGATCAAAACACCAAACAAATGTTCTTTCACTTCAATCATTTATTGAAATTAAACGTTATATTTAAGAAGAAAATGAATCAAAATGTACATTTTGCTCACATAAAGAAGTAAATTGCGAAAAGCAATTGATTTAAATCCTTTTCTAAACAGAGTGTTTTGTAAAACTCTGGAGTTCTTTTATACCTTTAACCCTTTATAGGGATGTCAGTGAAATGCATTTAATTTGAAGCTAATAGTGTTATTGGAATCCAGGATAAGACCTTATTACCTTCGTAACATTAAAAAAATATGGATATTTTGATCGCAAAAAATTTATGTCAATGTAACAAGAAACGCCAACTTACCCGAATATATTAAGAAAAACAACTAAAGTGCTTCTAGAAGAAATTCAAGAAAAACATACATTTTTATTGGTCCAACATAACCTTAGAGGCATTAATGCTGATACTGGCACTGACATTTTTTTTATATGATTTATTAACTTTTCAAAGGAGAAATCCGGTCAGTAAGGAATAATCAATGGATCATTATTTATACCTAAAACTAATATGTTTGCGGTGATTTAATGAATTTAGCATTAATCAAAAAAATAAAAACAATAATTTTCGTCTGGTAGCGGCCATTTTTGCCCAAATATAGTAACCCCTCCCTCCTGCCATCTTCCAGCAGTGACGTCACGGTGCGGTAAGCCTAGCGCCATTCTCCCCGCTTTACAAGCTAAATCAATGGGAACTACTAGACACATCTGCAATCAACAACAATTATTGAAGATTTCCAGAGGACTTCACCATTGAAATTCACCAGAGCTATAGTGAAACTGAAAATGCCCACGTGCATGGCAGCTGGATGCTGGAATACATCGGGTAAAAGTGGAAAAAAGAGTTATTCCACCTTTCTGATTCCTGATCCTCCACGGACGGGTTGGTCGTTGGATCGCCAACTTGAAGAGGGAGGATTTGCCATCGAACTTCTGGCCAGAGAAAAAACACGTAATATGTAGCCAACATTTGGAAGAAGAATGTTTTCAAGATGACTTGGATAATAGCTGTCAGGGTTTGGTTGAGGTTTTAAAGACCCAAATGCAGAGGCAGGGAGGCAGAGGTGAGTTTTAATGTAGTGTTCTTAAGGAACTGAGGCAGGAATCCAAAAATCCAACATGAAAATGTAAAATAAACCAAAAACATGGAGACATCAGGGAAAACAAGCACGAGGAGCAAAGGAAAGACAGGGAACCAGCACTGAGGAACTGCGCATGGGGAGTATTTATGGGAGACTGAACGAAGACTGAACTAATGAGCTGATTGGGAGCAGGTGTGAAAAGAGGATTCTTGAAGGAGTTAGGGAAAAGGAGACTGAGACAAGAGGGCAAAAGAGGGCAAGCAAAGAAAAAAGTAAGAACTGAAATAAATCCAGAAAACACAACTAAATATGAATTAAACCAATAAAACTAGAAAACAAAGACAAACGTGCATCAAAGTGAAACTCAATACAGAACCAAGACCGTGATAATAACGCGTTGTGACAAACACCAGATACAGCACTGGGACTTGATCAACAGCCGATACCGCACCGTGACGTCACAAACCAGTAGGTGGCAGTAGAGTTATTTGACAAACATGGATGCCTCCAGTAAAGCACATTCACATGAAAATTACTCTGAATTAAAAACACTGATCATTTATTGAACAGGATGGAATAATTTCAGATTTAAGGTACTGTTAGAAGTTTCATATCTTGAATATGAGTGGACTTTTCCTTTAACTTTACTTTTTAACTTTTCAATGAGCTTTTTGCCTGTTTTTCTTGACATGTTAACTTTCTTTTTCAATTTAATCTCCAGTAGGTAATATATCATTCAAGCGCTCATCTAACTGGTCAAATGCTAAAATCAGATATACAGCCATGTAGCAGGATCTTTGCTGAATGGATGGATATAGATCTTGTGCTTCTAGAGGGGCGGGGGGGGGGAGGACTCCATTTGGGTCTATAAAGGGTTAACTTTTGCATAATGATGTCTCTGGAACGTCTATGTGATGTTGTTTTTTTAGCTGCAGCCACATGAAGGACTTCTTCCTTTCCTGTAACCTTCAGCCTCTTATCTCAACGTGTTTCCTGCCTTTTTCCTCTCCATGCATAGCTGACATATTTAAAATAACTGTGCTCAGCGTAGCCCCCCCCTCCACCTACAATATGCCCGCTTTATCTCACTCCTAAATTTAGAAATGCTGCACACTTTATTCAACAGATTTTCTTTCTCCTCTTTGTCTTAAAACTGGGTTCTAGAGCAGAACCGTTGGTTCCTGTCCTCCAACAGAACGAATCAGCGTTTGGGAGGAGGCCTTCATCACATTAAACAGATAAAAGGTTCAGACTTCCTGCTTGAATGAGGCTTTTATAAAGATCCGATGTCCAGTTTGGCAGAAATCCGAACTCAGTTCTACTTTTGCTCAGGTTTCTCTGATTCAGACCTCTTGCACTACAAAAACGATCAAGAAATAAGTCAAAAGGTCTTAATTTAATTGTATTTACTCTCATTTTGAACAGGTAAATAAGATGATTTGCCAATGGAATGAGGATTTTTACTCTTAAAATAAGGTAATTAGATAATATTTGAAATGTAAATTGTCTTGTTCCATTGACAAAGTGTCTCACTAACCTCCTCAATTTAAGAAAAATGACTTATCTATATGTCCAATTTTTCCAGTCTATATAGTCCAACTGGTTCACGATGTAGAGTTTTTGTTTAAATCAAATCAAAGTTTATTTATATAGCACTTTACAACAACACCAGGAAGACCAAAATGCTTTACAGAAAGATAAAAACATTGCAAAACGAACAAACAAACAAAAAACATACAAAAATCATAAGCATAAAACAATATTTTCTAAGTAAAAAAAAAAGGAGTCTTTAATCTGAACTAAAAAAGGTGCAGACTAGTGAGAACCCGCAGACCGAGGGGCAGATTGTTCCACAGTTTAGGTGCGATAACCACAGAGGAACGATGGCCCCTCTGTTTATACCGGGACCTAGGGACGCCCAGAACCATGTGATCAGCAGACCGGAGAGCTCTGCTGGGGCGATGTTCCGTCAACATCTCAGTTAAATATAACAGAGCAAAACCATGAAGGACTTTAAAAACAAGTGCTAAAACTTTAAAATCAATCTGAAAACGGAGCGGGAGCCAGTGCAGGGATGAGAGGATGGGAGTGATGTGGCTTTGCCTGAAGGAGACCACCTGCTGCTTTCTGTGCTAACTGTAACCGTTGGAGTGACGACTGTGGGAGGCCAGAGAAGAGAGCGGTGCAGTAGTCCAACCGAGAACTAATAAATGCGTGAATCGCCTTCTCCAGGTCTTGGCGTGAGAGAAAGGGTTTGATTTCGGTCAAAAGGCGCAGCTTGAAAAAGCTGGCCCTGACAACAGCATTTATTTGTTGTTTGAAGTTAAGTTCACGGACAAAGACAACTCCCAGGTTCCTGACGGCATGGCTGACTGAACCCCCGACCCTGGACAGAATCTTAGGGACATCCTTAGAACCAAAAATGATGAAGTCAGACTTACCTTCATTCAGGTGGAGAAAATTCTGTGCAGGCCATTCTTTAATATCCAAAAGGCAGCTATGGAGAGAGTCGAGAGCAGGGGCAGTATTAGGGAGAACTGATAAATATACCTGGACATCATCAGCATAAAGGTGGAATGATAAGGACCCAAGTGGCAGCATGTAAAGTAAAAACAGGACCGGGCCAAGGATGGAACCCTGTGGTACCCCAGATGATAGTAGGGCAGAGGAGGAGGAATAGTCATGGACCATCAAGCAAAACTCAGTGCAGTTTAATAATAAAGTGTTGCTGCTGCCGTCTGTCAGGGATCCTCAGGGTTCTTCTGAAGCTGTT
>NW_015151889.1:91023-92163 GCF_000732505.1 Cyprinodon variegatus
AAGAGACATCCAGGTTTTTATGTCTTCAGACATGCCTGTAATCTATATAATCTCTGAGCTCTTGCCTTCCTCCGTCAACATGTGGAGGCCCTAGTAGCAGGCCTGCAGCAGAGGGCTCCAGTAATACCTGCTGACAGACCAACAGGTGGACAGACTCTGAGACAGAAAGCTGCAGGTTGTTTTTACTGTCAGGATTCCTGCCAGAGGCTCTAAAGTCTTTGTTATCCCACATGTTGTGGTATTTCTGGAGCTGTGCTTAAACCTGGTGACATGCTGTTGGCACAACACACGTTCTCATTGTTGATCTATAAATTGCACATATGAGCTAAACAGCAATTTGGTCCAAGGCGAGTGTCTCCATCATGGCTTAAAACTGTCAGTCAAAGATGTGGTCCATAAAAAGTTGATTATGTAATCTGTCTAAATACAAATCCCTACATCCAATATTCCCAGTATGATAAGGACACATTGAGGAGCTTACTTTACAGGTGATTAAACCGAAGAATCCAGCAATGAACAATAAAAAACCCAGAAGGGAAGGTTGGAAGAGGAGAAAGGAGCCAGATGAGCCTGAGGGAGGGAGGCTACTGAACTCCACGGTAGGGAAAGAAAGACTAATTGGAGAGAGGACGACTAACTGGGGAAAAAAATGTAACCAAACCATCCAAGAAGCTTTTTCAATTCAAAATTCCAGAAATAGCATTGAGGTCCAGGTTTTATCAAGCAGCCCAACAAAGCCTGGTTTTGGCTCAGAAAACATGTAAATAGAAATGAATGAATGGGTCCCCCCCTTTGGAATGGGGGTCGTTGGGCTTCTTTGTTAGCCTGCAATGCCCCATACCTGTCTATGTCTCTGAAAAGGGGGGTCGTTAAAGTCGTAGGGAAGCGACTGTTCCAACCGTTGCATTCCTGAATTCTCCTCAATGGTGCCCGACTTTACACAAGTGAATAAAGTGAATGTGATTGGTCGATTATCAAGGGGGCGGGATTATTGTGGAGGAAGGTTCGCAAGCAAGTTTGGTTGTGACCGGTTTGTTGGAAGCATCTTGCTAACCAGTTAGCATCTTAGTGCTAGCAGGTTCCCAATGGGAAATTCCATTGGGACCAAGTAGCACTAAATTGGTGACTTAGAAACGACGC
>NW_015151889.1:96420-97682 GCF_000732505.1 Cyprinodon variegatus
ATATTTTCCTGCCTCCAGATATTTTCTATTTTTTCACCATCAGGATGTTTTCTCTCTATTTTTCTGAGTCTCTTTCAGACTTTTGTGTTTTTTCATTTGGGGGCATGCTTCATTTTACGGTGTTTTAATGTTTTTGAACAAAAAAAGAAAAGAAAAAAGATGAAATGAGGAGGAGTTTTAATGTCAGAATGCTGGTTAGTGAAACGTCTTTGACTCTGATTTTGCTGTGGTTTCTCCTTCCAGATGTCTCTCAGAGGTCCTGGCCAGTGTCTGCTCTGTAAAGGCAGCTGTTCTGGATATCAGCCCCATTCTTGGAGGTAAACCTGCTTCTTTTTCAGCTTTTTGAAATGTCACTTTAACAACAAAGTGATAAAAATAATAGACTTTTGCTTCATACAACACAGCAATCAGCCACAGTTTCTGCATCTGTAAGCAAGAATTTCTAGAAACAACTTTTATTAAGATGGGATGTTAGAGAAAACAAAATCTTAGAAGGAATTGATAAATGAGATCCTTTAATGTTTACTGAAATAAACAGAACCCTGTTGATCCCTGTGCTCCAGGAAGGCCTGCATGGCGTGCGGCTGCAGCTCGGCAGACCACGCTCCTGAGGGCGACCAGGAGGATGACCAGCGGATGGGACGCCTGCTGGGAGACTCGCCCTGCTCACACTTAACTGCAAAGGTCAAAGGAGGCGGCGGCCTTCGGGTGTACAAGAGAAACCGGATGATTGTGACCAACCCGGTGGTTTCACGCAAAGACCCAACTTTCCACACCACCACATACGACTGGGCCCCCGCCGGACTCAACCAGAAACTGGTGAGATTCCTGCAGTTTCTGACGTCCTGCTGGCAGACGGGAAACAGTCCGTTATTCTTTTCTAGAATCACATTAATTTGTTTAATTCCTGATTATTTAATTGTAAACATGTTTAAACATTTAATGCTCCACTTGTAGAAGGCCAGATGGAGCAGCCTTTTTATCAAACTATTTAAGTTTTTTATTCTGAAGTATTTAAAATAGAGCTACTTTAAAAATAGTATTCCTCACAGACAAAAAAAAGTAATCTTATTTCTTAATAATTCTCTTAGCTAGTTCTTAGCAGTCTGTTGGGATTTATGCAGACATATTTCTCTATCTGCTGTATATCACCTCACAGCTTCTGAAAATAATAGCTCTGTAGCACATATTATGCAGCGCCGATAAGCAGTCCAAAATTAGGAGCAATATTTATGGTTATTTAGCGCGTTTTAAGATAAAAA
>NW_015151889.1:101547-103567 GCF_000732505.1 Cyprinodon variegatus
GGGAAGGGGGGAGAGGGGTAAAAAAAAAGCATATTTCACACTTTATCCTTGACAGAATACAGTTGGAGATATCAAAAAACTCCAGCACATCCAGGGGAGGTTTGATAAGGGGAAGGCCAAATCCAAAATAACGGTTATGGACAGCTCTCTCACCTCATGACTGTTTTGGATTTGGATTATGGTGTGAAGACCTGCAGGTCTGCTTCGTTCTGAAAAAACAGAATAAAGAATCTTTTTTTTTTAAGTAGTCAGAGTGAAGACAAGAGAGGACAGAAGGAGCAGATTCACTTTCCCCAAAGAACCTTAAAGTGCAGCTTTAAGAAGAGAAGTCACAGGAAGTTGCCTGGATGTCGGAGGTTCCTGCTGACAGGCTGAACCTGAGCTCTGCACAAACCTTTTCTTCGTGCTTTTGTCTTCCAGCGCTGCATTGGCTGCCAGCAGGAGGTTCTGAAGGACAGTCCAGCTGTCTACGCAGAGCGTGCAGGCTACCTGGACGCCTTGTGGCATCCCACCTGCTTTGTTTGCTCAGTGTGCGGCCATGGCCTGGTGGACCTGGTGTACTTCTGGTCCAACCAGAAGCTGCTGTGCGGTCGGCATTACTGTGAGTCTGTGTGGCCGCGATGCTCCGGCTGCGACGAGGTGAGGCATCCCCTCTGCAGAAAACATTTCCTGCAGCAGGAAGTTCTTTAACAACATGAAGATTATATATGCATGTCTGTGGTTGGTAACAATTCTCTCACCTGATGCCTCTCCGCCCTCAGCTCATCTTCTGCAGGTCGTTCAGGAGGGCCAAAGACGGACGGGCCTGGCACCCTCAGCATTACAGCTGCTGGCGCTGCGGCCAGAGCCTGGACTCCCCCTGTCAGCACTGATCACATGTCTAATAAACACAGAGGAAAATAGACACCATTGCTGGAAATGAAATGCGACATGGCTCCTTTTGTTTTAACGGAGTGATTAAAGTAAATCCTTCATCATAAAGAGCTGAATTATGATTTTATCTGAAACTCACATGTTAAACATCTTCATCAGTGTGTGAAACACTTGGAAGGACATTAAACTGTTTGCAAAGCACTCAGACTCATCCAGAAAGGTTTCAAGTGGCTCTTAAAGCTCTGACATTTTTCAGATGTTAGTTCAGGCTGCAACTGTATGGAAGCCCAGAGAGGACATTTCATAAAAACCAATAAAACATGTGGAAAATGAACAAAGTGAAAGCTCTGATTCATCCTCTTTAATGCCTAGCTGTGGTTCTGAAGAGCAGAATGCTTATTGATAAGGAGGGAAGAGCACTAGAAAAAAATCGAAATCGAGATAAGTCAGTTTATCTTAAATAAAGC
Source organism: Cyprinodon variegatus (assembly GCF_000732505.1). Classification (NCBI taxonomy): domain Eukaryota; kingdom Metazoa; phylum Chordata; class Actinopteri; order Cyprinodontiformes; family Cyprinodontidae; genus Cyprinodon; species Cyprinodon variegatus. Next base: position 102,888 of record NW_015151889.1, read on the forward strand.
GCATTTTTCTTGGATTAAGGAGGTAAAAGACATTTTGCCAATGGAACAAGACAATGTACTCCTAAAATACGAAAACAAGATTGTATTGTCTTATTTCAAGTGCATTTTATCTAATTATCTTACTTAGGAGTAAAAATACTAATTCCACTAGCAAACTATGTCATTTATGTGCTCAAATTAAGGGTAAATACACTTAATTAAAGACATTTTTACTTATTTCTAGATCATTTTTCCAGTAAGCTTTTCAAACTATATAAAAACAGTCTGATTTGGATCATATATATATTAACATTAGGCAATACTAGGCAGTTGCCTAGGGCCCCAAGGTCCTGGGGGGCCCCATAAAACTCTGTTTACATGTTTAGTTAATACAACTATTCTTCAGTTGTGCACATTAATCATGTTTTTGATAAAAATCCTTTGGCTAAAATGCCATCAGAATGCAAACTGATTATTACGGAGCCCCTCTGATGACATGGTCAAAAAAATTTTTTAATTGTGGCCACGAAGTAGTATTTCGTGGCCACGCAATAAGTATAACGTGCGTACGAAATACTATTTCGTGGCCACGCAATAAGTTTATCGTGCGCACAAAATACTATTTCGTGGCCACGCAATAAGTTTATCGTGCGCACGAAATACTTATTAATAATATTAATATCATTCCTGGACAACTGGGT
>NW_015151889.1:103631-105252 GCF_000732505.1 Cyprinodon variegatus
CTTATACACAGCCCTTGCGTACCAGACATTTACAGCTAGAATAGTCATTTACCACATTAGCAATGTACAGAGTGTGTTTCTTTAAAGTTAAGACTAGTTTAAAGTTACCTTCATTGAAAAGTACGGCGCTTTTCCTTCAAAAATAAGGACATTTCACTGCAAAAAACATCTAGAAATAAGTGAAAAATGTCTTGAATCAAGTGTATTTACCCTTAATTTGAGCAGGTAAATAAGATGACCTGCTAATGGAATTAGTATTTTTACTCCTAAAATGAGATAATTAGCTAATATATGCTTGAATTAAGACAAAACTAAAGTTTTTTTCTTATTTTAAATGTAAATTGTCTCCTTCCATTGGCAAAGTGTCACACTTACCTCCTCAATTCAAGAAAAAATGCACTAAATTTGAGCAAAAATAACTTATTTAGATGAGATGTTATCTCGTAATGCAATACGCTTCTGTATTTATCAGCTCAAAACAAAGAAAAAAAGAGGTTATTTAATAAAAACCGACAGATTGATTTTTTGCAGTGTTGTGACTGCAGGTGTTCTCAGAGGATTAGAAATGGCTGATGGGGAGCTGAGGGACTGGGGGCCTGGAGAGACCATCTCAGTCTGAAAACCAGCAGCAGGAAGCCTCCTGTTGACGTCTAAGGAGAACTGGTCTAAGATGTCCGTACTTCTTTCTCCACCCTCACCAGACGGCCTGGAGGGGAAATGGAGGCGACCCAAATGAAAAGATTTCTTTTAAAAAATAACTTTGTCTAGAAGTCGATGGGATTGTAAAAAATAGAATAAAATAAAATCCCACCTCAGAGTCTTTAAATCAGAGTCAACTTCAGGGTTTAAGTGAAACAACGTCCCTCAGAGCGAATCAGGTGAGATGACCTACTGCCTGCAGGAATGTGAGGAATTCCTGCGCTCTCTGGGTCCACGTTCCCGGGAAGCGGCGTCACCCGGACTGGTGGGGTTATTCCATTTGATCTGCTGAGTTTGGGGCTTTTAATAGAGCGCTGTGTAATCTGTCCGCAATGCATTAATCATCACTTCCTCTGGTTCTGGAACACCGGTTCTGAAACCCGGTTTGGTCTAATATGGTGAAAATCACACAAATAAAAGCTGCTGCCGGCAGCCATACGATGACATCACCGCACGTCTCTGCTCTCACTGGATGGAAGAAAGAGCCTGAAGGACATGAAGCCTGCGGCGTTCACCTGATGGTGATGATGCTGAAAGGAGCAGGTTGGTTTACGGCTTGTGGTCAAACATTTCTGAGTGTTAACCCAACGCCAGGCAGGAAAGACATCAGCAATGATGGGAGGAAGCAGTCAGAGGTCATAAGGTCGATCAGGAAGATTCTGTTTTCTGTTAACATTAAAATCCACTGATAAATATTTCTATTTGGTCAACAACTCAAAGTATTTTAAGCTTATTATGATAGCCTAAATCATTATAAACTTTATAATTGTCTAAGTAAACATTACGGTTAGATTGAGGGGTTTTTTTAAACAGAAAGGCCTTTAACAGACCACTGCCGAGTTGAAGGGATTCAATTCTTTTAAATGTATTTCTATAGCTCCAATTCACATCAAGTCATCTCAGGTCACTTTAAAGAGACATT
>NW_015151889.1:107141-112526 GCF_000732505.1 Cyprinodon variegatus
AAATTTGTGATTTGAATAAATAAATGTTTGATTGTTAAATCTGTAGTTTGCACCTTTTAATGTGTGACGACTACTCATAAATTTGTGATTTGAATAAATAAATGTTTGATTGTTAAATCTGTAGTTTGCACCTTTTAATGTGTGACGACTACTCATAAATTTGTGATTTAAACTGTGTGTGAGGGATTGCTCTGATTGCACCCTTAGAGAGAAAACCTTGAAAAAATCTGCCTGGATGATCTGGTTGAACTGTTTCTGTAAAACACCTTGAAATGACATGAGGCGCTTTATAAATAAACTGAAAATGTGTGATTTGTTCTCATAAAGCTGTGATTCTTAGTGATCAATTAAAGAAAAAACAACAAAAAACACGTATGCTCTCAGATATTTGTTTTATTCCTTTTTTATATTTTGGTAGAAATCATAAAACAAGAACCAAACAGCAGCAACAAGTTGTTCAGTTAACCCTCACCATTAGAAAAGTATTCCCACCCCGAAGGTTCTCTATGGCTTTGGGGTCAGAACCAGTACAGCTGGTGTTTACCAGCTGGTTGGCAGCAGCGTTTAAGATTAAAACGAGGAGCATAGAACCGGAAACCAGATCTAATTCTCCTTCATTTCAACCTCTCAGCTGGAGGAAACCACTGGGCTCCCACTAAGGTCCCAGTTTATCCAGTTACTGAGCAAATCAAGGCCCAAAAACCAAAAAACCTCAAAAAGCTTAAAACTCTCGGATTTCAAACACTGTTCTTAGAAAAAAAAATAAATGTAATCTAATCTAAAATTCCCTTCTTTAGGACCCCAAATACATAAAAAGTGGAAAAAAAATATTTATTGGGAGTTTTTAAACATAATTAATTCTAATTTATTTTTCCAAGGCAAAGATGTTGGTTTGGATCCATCTGATCCATTTTACCAAATCCTGATCATCTTCATCAAGACAACTGCAGTGTTACGCATCAACCAGTAGATGTCAGTATTGTTCATCTGCTCCGTTTCTAAAATGATGTCTGATTGAAATTAAGGATTTTTATGACACTAATATTTACTGATCTTTAGAGCAATACTGAAAAGTTAAACCAGCTTAATGTGATTTTTGAAAAAATTAAATAAAAAGCCTTCTGATAAACAGGGTTTAAAGAAATCCACGCTGCACAATCCAACGAACACTTTTAAATCAAACAATAAGGTTTCATTATTTTTCAATCCACTTTACTTATGGATTCAGTTTAATCCATCTTTTTTTATTTGAAAATTCTGAAAAACATCAAGTTTTGATCTGGATCAGAACCAGGATTAGTTTTCCTAAACGTATCAACATCCGTAAACAAATCTTTCCTCTTGTCTTTGTTTTAAAAACTGTTGGTTGCATAAAATGGCGCCATGAGCCGATTTAAGGTAACACTGATAACAGGGGGGGTCATTGGGGCCAGGGCCCCTTAAGACAGACGGAAAACTGTCCCACCAAGGGCCCCCTTTAAGGGGTCAGAGCTCCTCCAGATCGTCCACATTTCCTGGGTGAGCTTGTCCCCTGTCCTCATCTTCAACGGCGTGCTGGTTGTCATCATCATCATCATCATCTGAATCGTTGCCCTCGGACACCGGGAGGATCTTCAGCGGCTGGGGGCTTCCAACGTAAAAGATGGGAAACATCTTCTCAGACCATCTGTGTGAGAAGGTGCAGATATGCTTGAGAGTCTTGAGGTCGATGAAGGAGAGTTTGCCCCTGTCCATGTCCAGATGGACCCGGATGACCTGCAGCTGCGTCTTGGCGTGGAAGCTGGGCGGAGCTCCTCGGGAGAAGTAGGAATATTTGTCCTTGGAAAAGCTGACGGCCCACAGCCCTGAGCTGAACTTAGTGGGGTTCTTCCTCCTGAAGGATTCCTCTGCGATGCCGACGAACCAGGCGGCGCAGCCCCCCACCTCCACCGTCCAGTAGTGGATGCCTTCAGTGAAGCCCTTGGAGCCCACCACCACGCCCTTAGAGTCGAAGCGCTCCGGGTTTTTGGGGAGCCTCTGTCCGTGTCCGCGCCTGACCGTGGTGAGATCCAGGGACACGGAGAGACTCGCTCCGGCTGTGTTGGGATCCAGGACCACGGGCGTGTAGGACACCGTGTCTCTGATCTTCTTCCAGATGTTGAAGCCCAGGTTGCCCAGATGTTTGGTGACATCCAGCAGAGCTCCTGGAACCGGCTGAGGGTCTTCCAGCAGGGGGCACTGTCGGACCACTTCTGCTGCAGCGGAGAAGCTCTGCAGGAAGGAAGCATCCTTAGATCTCAGCTTCTTCTCTGCAGCAGCGATTGTGGCGTGAAGAGCAGCTATGTCTCCATCAAGAGCCTGGATCTTCTCCTGCACCTTCCGACTCTTCTGCTCCTCCTCCTCCTTCACCGCAGCCACCCTCGCCTTCTCCTCCTCCTGCAGGAACTGCTGCAGGATCCTGAACTGATCCCTGATGGCGGTCTCTGCGTGCCGGGCCTGGGAATGAATGTGCTCAGCTGTCAGGTCCAGGTCTTCTCGGACTTCTCTGAGGAGCTTCAGCTTGTCCTGCAGAGGAGTGAGGGAGGTCTTCAGCTCCTGCCTGCGGTCCTCAGCCACCTCATTGATGGGCCTGAAGGTGTGGCTGCTGTGCAGCGTGGAGTCCCTGCAGATGAGGCAGGCGGGCTCCTGGTGGTCCAAGCAGAACAGCTTCAGCTTCTCCTGGTGAAGCTGGCAGACATCTTCACACTCCGCCGCGGCGCGGTCCCGCTCCAGGAGGAAAGCCTCGCAGGTGTTCCTCAGCACCAAGTTGCACGTGGGCTCCTTACGGCCCGAGTCGCTCTTACACACCGGACACTGCTGGACCTGCTTCCGGTTCCACCAATGGCGCAGGCAGTCCCTGCAGAAGCTGTGGCTGCAGGACAGAAGGACAGGGTCCCTGAAGATGTCCCTGCAGACGGGGCAGGACAGCTCCTCCTCCAGGCTTAGGTCCATGTTGTCTGAGCGCGGACACGCGCTTAAAAATCCGAATTTTCGCGCTAAATACGGAAACTTCCCGCGTTTATGGAAAGAAAAAACAACTTAGGTTGAGGTCATGACGTCAGCTGGACGCCGGAGGTTAAAAAATCAGTCCTAAAAACTCCCCTCATTCCTCCGCCTGGGTCTCGAGAGGTAAACAAATTCTGCTTCCGGTTTGTGATCCACGCACTTCCTGTCGCAGCCCGCGATGCGGCCCTACGTCAACACATCCGCCATATTGGGAAGGGAAACAGTACTGGTTTGTGTGAAAAGGCAGACTCACTTACAGTGAATAAAATTATAGTAGTGCTATTATTATTATTATTATTATTATAGTAGTAATAATAATAATATTGTTAATACCAAAAAATAAAAGAACAAAGAATATCTCTGTGAAGGTTCTCAGTCATTCAGGTCATGGTCAAGCTTTAAAGGTTAATTTTAGGCAACTGGAAATGAACTTCTAACTAGTGGTGTGGAGCACTGAGATGAATATCCTGAACAAAGAATTACCGGTAGGAGGAACAGAAGTTGGCTTTGCTTCTTCCCTTTGCTTTAGCCAAAGAGGACATATTGGGAGGGTTAATGTTCGTTACGGGGCTCTGATGAGTCGTTAACTCCCTCATCAGAGTGGTTTCAGTCACATCCCTCATTGAAGTGTGAGTCAGGTGAGGTCAGGAGGGAGCTGAATCTTCTGGATTTTGATCGTAACAGTTTTATGTAAGTAGGTGAAAAGTTATGTCAAACACCAACCTCCTCTGGTGAGAGATGATTTTTCCAGGTTAACAAATATGGCTTCCTTAACCCCTCTCTCAAAACATGTCTTCCTTGGCCAGAATATAGACAGACGTTGTTGTCCTCTAATGAGTGTCCTTCAGCCTTCAGGTCCGGAGGTGTGGGCCCTGCTGTGTTGAGCCTTACACCTGTGTGGCAGCCAGGGCTAACGTTAGCCCGTCTGCGGCAGCCAGGGCCGCCCATGGAGCTGGTTGACAGTTGCCTTTTGTATCTATGCTTCTTTTTCTATGTCTGCTTCTGTCTCCTTGAACCCCAGTCGGCCTCAGCAGATGGCCGCTCACACTGAGCCTGGTTCTGCTGGAGGTTTCTTCCTGTTCAAAGGGAGTTTTTCCTCTCCACTGTCGCTACAAGCATGCTTAGTGTGAGGGATTGCTGAAGAGTCAATGAGTCGATGCAATCAACTGGTTTTCCTTAGATAGAAAACTTTGAATCAATTTGACTGGATGATCTGGTGAACTGGAAAGTGACCTGAGATGACATGATGTGAATTGGAGCTATAGAAATAAACTGAATGACATTGAATGTTGGTGTTTCAGCTGCTGCTTAGAAAAGAGTTTAATGTCAATCCCTGACCTATTATCACCGAATCTTCCTAATAAAGTAAAGTACTCTTTTTTTTTAGATGTTAATGAGCATAAATACACATAATATTATGAATAAAGATGACCAAAAACATGGAAGCTCAGCTCCAGAAACTACATAGTTCCACGGTTCTCATCGTAAGGACTGGTTTTTATAATGAAAATAATCAGATTTGGAAAAGTGTTCATTCTGCAAGAATGTGTTATTTTCTAATCATGTATTTATGTTGCATTTCAGTTCTTTAAAATAGCAGAAGTTCCATAAAAATTCTGTCTGACTGAATAATTTTCTAAACATTTAACCTGATGTTATGATCCAATTAAAAGCATTTTTACCAACATTTTTTTCTACTCTGACTAGAGGAATTTCTACATTTGCTACTTTTATTTGAGCTAAAAAAAATGTAAAAGTAGTGCTACTGTTACTTGAGTACATTGTTTTAGGTGGGGGCCCCACTTCTGCTTATCTGCAATGTCAACAAAAAGAAAAAAGGGTGAAAGAGAAAACTGAAACTTCTTTTTCCTCCTTTTTATTGTATATATTAAAAAGCTGTGTTGCTGCTCAGCGACCAGCAGGGGGAGCAGCTGGTAAAATTTTCTTCCCACTAACCTCCCAGCCTGCTGCAATTCAATCTGATGTTAGGCCTCCACATCTATGCCCTCTGTTCACCTCCCTGAGAAACAGGAGGAGAAAGACAAGACCATGCATAATGCAAAAAACAAACAAACAAAAAAACATATAAATGATCAAAATTTCTGGAATTATTTTCAGATCTTCTTGGTAAGAAAAGGTAACATATGTTTGGTGTCGATGGGTAAATCTGAAATTAGTATAGGAGCTATTTTCCATTTTCAGTTAAATTGTATAATTTAAATTATTTAGTTTGATTTGCTGTTTAGAATATGTTTTTGGTGAGTAATTCACTTCACTAGTTAATTAATTTTAGCTCGAGATGTGGCTGTTTCACAGTAAAAACATGTAGGTTTTATTTACTTTCAGTTTGGTTTATTTCTA
>NW_015151889.1:115120-118865 GCF_000732505.1 Cyprinodon variegatus
GGATGCCTCCAGTAAAGCACATTCACATGAAAATTACTCTGAATTAAAAACACTTAATTATTAAATAATAATTTCATAATTAAAGTACTTTCAGAAGTTTGAATTCTAAATATGAGCGGACTTTTCCTTTAAACAAGGGCAAAAACACCAACGATAATCCAAATTTACAATTAGAACCCAATAATAAACCTTGAATCTAAACACAAAGGAATAAACTATTATTGACCCAAAGAGCAAAACCAACAAATGCAAATAGACGAACCTGCTGAAAATCACTGATTAAAACAAAAACACACTAAAAAAAAAAACATAACAATAAATCTGTCTAATAAAAACCTGATCCCATTCAGGTCAGGATTTTTCCCTCAGTAAGGAAATGCAGATTCAATGACAGTAAAGGAAAAATGGAAGCTGGCTGATTCATACAGATACAACGTAAGAAATAAAAGATCTCAAATAAGAGAGCATACAGAAGAGGGACAAATATTTACAATATGGGAACAAATACTGAGCATTTATCAAAAAGTGTAAAATGAATGTACGTGTACATTAAAATAACGTGTGTTTTTCTGCAGCCACTGTATGTCTGTAATCTCTCCACAGGTATTTCTGTGGCCATAGGTCACTTTAATTTCCTTACAGGAGTCATAAATCCTGTGATTTATTACGGGATACTGCTTCTGTTTGGTTGGATAACAAAGAGTGTTTAATTAACCCAACTCAAGTGTCACCGTTAGATAAAGCTGTTTTATCTATCAAGGTTAAATGTTTGAGCGTCCAATAAAACCGCTTCTTGACTAGAAGTTCTATGAGTCACATAGTTTGTATGAACCACAGAGTCCAAATGGTGAAACGATTTTTGGTGAGAATGGTGAGGGCTCAGAATTCAGCTTTCAAAAACCTCCAATGCAGCGATAGAGTTGATTCCTTCCCGCTATCATCACAGCCCCAACCCCTTTATAGGAGAACAGAAGACGATCTAAAGGAATAAAATATGTTTTCATAGATTCCTGATTCAGATAAAAAAGACTGAACTACATTATCATACATACCAACGCCTCACAAGAAAGCTGAATAAATATTCATTTATCCTTTATTAATCCTACACTGAAAACAAACGTTTCTTAAACAGCTAATGTCATGTATGTTAGGAGTCCAGTTTGTGTGGCCTGTTTGTGTGTTTCCTTTTCTCCACCACCAGGAGGTGCCCTGTCTTCGTTGGGTCTCCCTGCACACCTGCGGCTCATTGGACCATTATCCAATATCTGGAGGAGTATTTAAGCAGTGGGCTGTCACTACCTTGACGCCAGAGTGTTTGCCAGTTTTGGGTACTCTAGCCAAGCTGAGATTAGCTGAGTCTAATCTAAGCTTTTTTTCTCTGAGACTAATGTTCTTCGGCAGGAAGACTTCCTGTTAAACTGGATAACTGGTCCTTCTGCCGCCTGGAAGGAAAAGCTGAGTTCACACTGAGCAGGGGAAAACCTCCACATGATCCGTTCAAGTGCCCATCGGAAATCCGAGTGACAGTCCGCTCCTTTACTCCTCCAGGTCCAACGTTTCTCTACCAGTCCACTCTCCAACGTGTGCACACTATTCTCTGGATAAACCCACACAGACTGGATTAGAGGATTAACGAGACCCCTTCAAACATGAGTCCCTCACCTGCTTTATCCTTACGGCATCCAACCTGAAGTGACCTCTGTGAACTTCCTTTCTCACTTCCAGTTCCGGTTCACCAGCTCACTGAGTACCAGATCCAACCCCTCACCCCTTACCTCAATAAACCTGTTAAACTTGTTCTCTGAGTGGTTTCTCTGTATTTGGGTCAGATTCGTAAACCGATCATGACAATGCAGGTGTTTTAATCTTCAGCAATGACCTTCTAACCCCCCCCATAGAGAGCTATGGCGTAACGACCCAACAATAGGCCAATCACCAACATTATCTGGGTGGGCCCTATATGAAGTACAACACACAAATAATCATAATCACTCTCAGTATTTCACTCAGTAGCATTTTATTATCATCTTTGCAAAGAGAGAACAGTTCATCATACGTCCCTTATTGCACGGTAATCAGCCCTGTTCTGCCTGAGCAGCGTTCGTTCCTCCTTACTTACAACAATGGAAAGTAGTCAGAGTCAAAACAAATTACAGACACTTTGGTTAAACAGTAACATGTTATGAATAAACCTGAGAAAGAATCTGGTTTGTTATGGAAATAAGTACGTCTTCTCTACAAACACTCTCACGCAGACATTGTTTGGCCTTGCAGGTGAAACAGACTGAGTGAAAAACGTTTTTTCAGTGAGTATATAGCATAATTCAACATATCAAACATATGTAATTTGTCCAAAATGCAACAACATGGCGACATCCGTGTGACATTTTGTTTAAACTCATTAAAACTAAACAACTTACTGTATTTTTACTGACTTGTTTTTACAAAAGTTTCTATTCTTACGACTAATCATGGATCCTGTAAAGTTCTGAGTTAGAGGGAGCGTGTACTATATACTAAAAAAAAGGGTCCTAGGATGGACCCTGGGGGAACGCCACATGTGATTGCTGTGGTCTCTGATGTGAGGTAACCTACTTCCTGTCTCTGTCCTTCCAATACTAGTTCTGGACCAGAAAGTGCGACCCAGTTTGAAAAGGTTTTCCAGAAAAGGACAACTTCTTCAAACAAAAAGAATAACAGTTGTATATTTATCATCATCTAATAATCTAATAGTCCTTTTGTTTATAAAATCCGTGTTTACAGCAGAGATTTGGAGAGTGAGTCAGAAAGGATCTCTAATGGATCCAGCCGGTCAGGTGGAAACTCACAGAGATAAACAATTCACTCCATGATCTGCAACGGAATAGGAAACATCTGCTATGAAGTGGAATTAAAAACATCCCACAGCTTTCTTTATACCGACAGGATGAATTCAGAGAGATTAACTTGATGAATGTTGGTGGGCTGAAGTTTCTTTGGAGTTGATCTGTGTTAATCACCACCCTGATTGCACCGATTCAGCCTGTCAGTCAGCTGCTTTGTCTCCTTTTGTTTCTGCTGCTGTTCGCTCTGCATGCAGACAAAGGAGCTGGAAGCTCAGTGACTCACATTTTCAAACATGCCCGTTGCTAAGGGCTCGCTTTGTGGCCATAAGTCCATGAAGGACCTCCTGTTTGGGACGGAACGGTCGGTCCTGTCACGTTGTTTCCTTGCTGATTAACAGGTTGGGTGTTTTATCTGTAGATATCAGGAATAAAAATAATAAAATTATTTAGTATTTTGTTTGAAGGCGCCTTTCAAATCGGTCAAACAAGATATACAAGAACAGTAAAGAGATAAAAAAAAATAACAGCGCAGATAAGAATAAAATAAAACACAACCACTGGTTTAATTGATAAAGATGTTAAACTAAAAAAAAACGATTTAACCTTATTATCTTATCGCCCCTGACTGACGAGTTTATTGATATTTTGGGGCAATTTGAAACCTGCATTTGTTCGAGCTTCAGTCTTATTAATATTTGTCTATTAGAACCCAGATAGTTCAGGTATTCTGTCCCTGTTTCCTGCAGAGGTGTCAAAAGCATTAATGTTTATTAGTCCAGTATAAATCCTACTGTTTTAAAAACACTTTTGTAGAAGTTAGAGGATTTATACTTAAAGTTTAAATGTAAAAGTAATGCAGGAAAAAATGTCTCCTCATATTCAGAATCCAAACTTCTAAAAGTTCTTAGTGTTCCATCTGA
>NW_015151889.1:120597-122820 GCF_000732505.1 Cyprinodon variegatus
GGCAGGTTTCTACATTTGAAGTTAATTTAGGCGTTAATAAACTGTTTCAGAGGAGTGATCATAGCGCTCTGCATCAGCAGTGCTGTGTCTGACTCCCTGCCAGCTCCCAGATCAGCTTCTCTCATTGGTTGATGCGGCGCGTCAGATAAAGTTACATTTTTTCCAACTCCAGCAGCTGCTGCTTGTGAAGCGCCTCAGATGTTCATGAGGCTCCTGCTGCTCCTGCTGCTCCTGCTGCTCCTGCTGCTGCCATAGACGCTGCAGGACCCTTTGCTGCTCGTTGATGCGCACCAACCATTGACTTTGCATGTAAACCAGCTGCTTCTGCTGCTAGCTGTCTGAACGTAGCATTAACGTTTGCCAAAGAGCTTTTAGCTAAATTTCAGTAACTATTTTTCATATTTTTTCAGAACATATTTCAGATGAGAAAGTAAATTTTTTAGGTATTTTTTTATAGAATGTTTACTTTTAGTTTTCACTATTTAATGGGACATTTTGGATACAAAATGGAGCCAATTTAGACTAATTGCTGCAACCATTTAATCTATATACTTAAGCTTTATTTTATCCATCACTAATAATTATTGTAATTTGTTGCCTTTAAAGCATTAATGGACAAATCAGTGTCCTTTGACACAGATTACGTTCTGACTTGCAGTTTCTGCTGCCTCTATTCAGATGTTATAAATCAGTGGGTAAACAAAGGTGCAGCTGATAAAACTCATTATTAGGGCCAGTAGGCTTGGTGGGGCCGATCCCTGCCATGAAAAGGCTCCATTAATCAGGCTAAGCTGTTAAGACTCAGAGAAAAACAAAGACCTCTCACACATAAAGCATTTTTATGGGGTATTTAACCTCCAACCTGAAAGTCGTGCTTCTCACAGAGGAAGAAAAGATTCAACAGTTTGAATAAAAGCTGCATAATTGTTATGCAACTGTTCAACCAGATGACTGGTAGCTGCTTCCTCACTGTTGATGGTTCCGTTCAGGTTCAAGTCCATCAAACGTCTCATTCTGAAAAGGCATCAAGGTTCTCTCTCATTTAGATCTACGTCCTCAGGGACTGACCGTGGTGGACCACAGTCCACCTCTAAATAACTTTGACATCTTAGATATTCTGTGCTCCAACACAAATAGGTAAAAGACTGACAACAGACTCAGACTGATTGAGTTTTTGTTGTTGGAAGCAGGATCAACTTCCATGTCGATCACAAAGCCCTGACAAAAGAAGAACCGCTTCTCAAATATCAACAGAAAGTTTCTCCGTCTGCGTTTATGATGTCTGAACTGGGGGGAAAAACCTTCAGTGGTACAACTACTGCTGCTGCCTTCATTAAAACAGATCTTCAAAAAAAACACTGCTGGAAAAAAGAGCTGGAAGAACAAAAGAAACTGATAAAAAGAATAAAGCCAGAATACAGAAACAGAAGGTGTGCAAAAAGTTTACGAATTAAAAAGTATTTTTTCAAAGTGAACCGTAAAGCAGCATGTCTGATTTAAGTGAAGAGTAGTCATCATAAACATTCCTCAAGTAGGAGCAAATTACTCTTTAAATGATTCAATTAACTAATTTAGACTCTGCAGAAATAAACAGAACAACAAAGCTTGAGTAAAACAGGAGGTGTCACTTTGCCGTGTGTCAGTGGTTGCTCTTCATTCGGCTTGGTGACTTCAGGCGGACGGGATCTTCATTCAGCACATAGTGTTTCACAAATAAAACTAATAAATGAAACAATTAAAAACAGTTTAGACCGTTCAGATAAAAATGTTAACATCCACATGTGCTTAAAGCCAGACCATAGAAAAGGTTCACTTTATTCCATTCCCTTTTTATTCCTCTTTATTTACTAGTTGGCGATATGCTATCAGGTGGTGCTTCATATTTAGCATCTAGTGATAATAACTGAACTGAAGATAATCTCTTAAAAGTGTTTTTGTTGCTGAAAAATAAATAATTGCGATTTTGCACGATAGAAAATTAGACAAAAACATTTCCCATAAAGAGAATTATCAAAGGGAGAAAAAAACAGTTGCTCTAAAAGCTTCTCTCAGTTGCCACAGGTTGAAGTGCTGCCGAGCAAGGCACAGGTAGACCCTTCCTGGTTTTCATCCACGCAGAGGAGAATTACATCAGCACCGATCAGCGCAAAGACAGCAGCGTTACATAATCTTTATATAATATCATAATCCACTTTCAACAAGCTGCTCAGAGCATAAGAACCG
>NW_015151889.1:125145-127038 GCF_000732505.1 Cyprinodon variegatus
AACCCAGTCCTTCTTTTCACTGTAGACAAGCCATGATCTGCTTCTCTGTTCTCCATTTTTTTTTAATGTATGAAAATCGATTTTTTTTGTGTGTGAATAAATTTCAGAGATCAGTGGTCATAACTTGCTTAATATGGATGAATTCCAATATACTAATAGATGGACAGCCTTTATTTTGGAAAAGCATGTTTGAAACAGGAGTTATCTTTGTTAATTACATTATTAATGAGAACGGTACAATTATGGAGTATGAGGAATTAAGAATTATATATGGTGATGCTTGTTCAAACTTTTCTTTTAACCAACTCACTGGAATAATTGGAAAAAAAATAATTAACAATGGAACTACTAAACTATGAGTTTTTAAACCTCCAATAAAAAAAATCTAATTGGCAAAAGATAATTAAAATAAATAGGAAAATATATAAATTTTATTTAATAAACAAATCTCTGATGGTTGCCCCATATAACACATATGGAAAATGGAAGGACTACTGTGACTGCCTGCTGCCGTGGGATAAAATATTTTAATTAATCTATCAAACTCATGTTTATGTGCAAAGTCATTATTTTCAAATTAAAATCATATACAATTTCTTAGCCACAGGAAAAATGTTAAAGCTTTGAATTATGACAAAGTCAGATGACTTTCTGTTGTCAGGAGCCTGAATCCACCCTGCATTTGTTTTGGTTTTGTCGTATTGTTTCTCTATTTTAGGTGGAAGTTGAAAAAAAATGTGTTTAAGGATTGGTCTGTTTCACTGGGAGAGTTTATCGACATTCACGACTTAGTTAATTCAATCATTGTATTTGGTAAAAGGTTTATCTTTAAAGCCAAAAATAGATTTTCACTTAGTATTAATTTCTTTAAAACATTTATTCGGCATTATTTAATTTTAGAAAGTTATATGCTTGAAATGAAGCCAGAAAATAAATGTTCTTAAATGTTTATTCTGAAAATGTAATTTGTGGACGAATTATTTTCTCTGTTTTCCAACTGTAGCCTACAGCCATTGCATTGAAGGCACAAATATTTTTACAAGTTGCTGATGTAGCAAAAATGTGCACTATTCATTTATTGTTTTATATTAATTATTACAGTTTGAAATTAAGCAGGTCAGGATTATGTTTAGGATACTTATTTTATTCAGAAAGTTTGTTATTTTGTATTAAAGTGAATTGCTGGATAATCATTTGTTTTCCATGTGTTCATGTCAGTAAAAAATATGCATCTAATTCAATGCAGATTTGAGTGAAACAGTTAAAAAAATAATTTCACACACGAAGGGGACTAAAAAAAATCCCCTTTTTATTTTCAGTAAATTGAAAAAAAAGAAAAAGTTGTAGATATGTCTTTATGTCCTTTACAGACAGAACTGGACGAATGTGAGGCCTTGGCAGCCATCTTTCAGATTAATGTCTTTTATTGTATTTTTTCTTATGGCTTTAGATTAGATTAAGTTAACTTCAAACAAAAATTATCTCAGTCGTATCTCTACTTGTGCTTTTTGACATGTCAAATGCTCTCTGTAGTGACCAAACCTCGGTATCAGTGGCAGGTTAAACTGCACTTGTGCAAACAGTGCTGACACCAAGCATGCTGAAAGCTATCAGTTCAGTGAGGAAGCTAAGCTGAACTCAGAGACAGTAGAAAACTAAACTGTGTCGCTCATTACAAAAAAATCCGCCTGAAAACGTCCATTAAACTTTAAAACCTTTCTGTAAAACTATCGTCCATGTTGTAATGCGCTGATCATCTCGCATGAATAAACGATCTTTTTTTTTTTTTTTTTTTTTCCCTGTGACGCCGCTTTTTTTTTTTTTATCAGATTCCGCTCACGCGATTTGTGATTGGCTGGCGAACCGGGTGGCCGCCGTTGATTGGCTGTTGGA
>NW_015151889.1:128653-134663 GCF_000732505.1 Cyprinodon variegatus
GTGATCGTGAGAGACAGAAATGAAATCCTCCAGCTATAGATCCGTTTTCCTCTCTGATCATTTCGAAACTCCAGTCTCCAGGCGTGTTTATTGAGTCACTATTGCTGCACGATAACTGAGATTGTTCACTATCTGATTGTGTCCTCGCAGGCCCAGTTTGAGGCCAGAACAGGAACGCTGCCTGCAGGATGGTTTAGATTCATTGGTTTTCATTGCTGTTGAACTGAATACAGATTCCCAGAGGTACAGCTTCCCTTTCTGGTGTCTTTTTGGCTTTTTTTTTGGCTAAAAATCCTGCAAAGACTTTAGTTTAGGATGCTGGGTGAGGGGAAAACCTTGGAAGTTAATCAGCCAGGAAATCTTTGTGTTTAAAGCATCTCTGGAATGGTTATTAGTGGTTATCTTCTGTTCTGACTGGAGAAAAAACTGTTTAAATGGAACAAGTTCTGCTTTCCACCTGGTGATCAGTTGCTCGTTGGGTCCTGATGAAGGAAACTCTCCTTCTGTCCATCCATCCATTGGGCCCCACCCACTGGGCCCCTCCTATTGGACCCCTCCCATTGGGCCCCTCCATGGATGTGGGATCAGGGAGGATGTTGCATGGAGAGATGTTTGGCAAGTAAAGGATTGCTGCAGGTTCTGCATCCTGACTCTGCTGTAGATCCCTGATTCCTTGGCTGCTCCTCGGCATGGAGGTGAGCTGAGTTTGATTTCCTGTCCTGGAGGCGGTCGGCCCTGCGTGTCTGAGATGTTCCTCACCTGGTGAGGTGAGGCGTGGTGCAGCAGGGAAACAACCATGCAGGGCTGTGTGCTCAGAGGAGCAGGCGGGGGCCCAGAGGGGAGCAGGCATGGCTCTTATTTGTTCAAAAGAAAAGAGGCCATCTTGGCTTGCTTCTCTGGACGTTCCCGTTTTCCCGTTTCTTCAGAGAAGCGTCGCCGTGTTTCAGTTTGACAGAACTTTCTGGGTCCGTTTGTTTTCAGGAAGAAACAGGGAAGCTTCCCTCAGGTTTCCTGCAGGAAAACTACACTGAGGAAGTCAGAAATACTTTAAAAGTTTAGATTTTTTTTTTTTTACATTTATTTGGATTTTAGTTGATTAAAATCCCCCAAATTACAAAAAAAGTCTAACTAGACTATAGAGAAAAATAAAACTCTGAAAAACTTCTTCATTCAATAAAATGTTTTTATTTTATGTTTTGCAATTTTTTTTAATCACAGATTTTATATTAAAATCTCAACTTCAACTTTAAGAATTGTATTTTTTTTACTTCAAGCCCATTAAATTGTTTCTGCCAATAGAAACGCGTTTATGCTCCTAATCCCAGAGAAGCCCCGCCCCCAGGACGCAAGGGAATGTGATCTGGAAAAAAATATTTGAAGGGAATGAAATTTGTAAAAATCAGTTTAAAAAGAGAAATCTGAAAATGTAAATTCTGTAAAAACACATTGTGAAAAAAATATAAAATGTGAAAATATTAAATCTTTTAAAAAATATTGAAATTTAAAGCTATTTGATCAAACATCTTTCCAATTTTATTTCTAGAGTGCATTTTTAATGTAGATTTATACTCGGAAATTTGAGGCTTGTCCTTTGATTGTTGTAAAGTTGTAGCATCTAATTATTTTCTAAGTTGGAAGATATTGGAACTAAAAAAAATAAAAAGATAAAAAAAAGTTTCCCTAACAAAATTAGAGAACAACATTTTTGAAACATTTTTTCAGTTTTAAAAAGGAATATTTTTGAACAAAGTTTATGGCCCAAATGTAGCCCCATAAAACACCTGATGTCACTGATATGGAGGTAATTTAAAATCCTACATTTTGTCCATTTTTACTGGACTGGAAGTTACAGTAAAGTTTTACAAATGCAGATGAGTTTTAACTCTTCTTCAAACTGTCGAGTACAAAAACTTGTTCTTAGATTCTCAGCTTTGCTTCAATTAATCCAAAACTACTAGTTTGTTGTTTTTTTTGTTTTTTTCCTTCTTAAAAAAATATTTAAAATTCCTCGCATTGTTGAATAGAAGCACACAAACTGAGCTCTGAGTCACGGATGAAAAATCTCTTGCATCTCAGTTTTTATGACGCAGAAAATGAGCGAAGGTGCGACTAGTGACACAGCAGCAGATCTGTGCACTTCTGTTTTCACTGATCTGTTTTCACTGATCTGTAGTGATAAAGAGACAAAACTAAGAATCCAAGATTATTTTTGTTTTTTTTACTCAGAGCTCAAAATGTTACTTTTTTAATAATAATTGCTAAAGATGTACGATGAAAAAACTCCAAAGTTATAATCCACAAATGTTTTTTCAATGACAGTTTTAGGGCTCTATAAAATCCGTTTGATTTTTTCCCAGATTCCGTTTTTTCCGTTTTAAATTTTGAAAATTCCGTTTTTTCCATTTGATGTTTTTTTGCTCTTCCAATCAACGGAATGTTGACAAAACTTTCTAAAACAATACTTTACCTGTCATGTAAAAGTCACGCGGGCTCTGTACTCGGGGCTTAGCGTCATGTTTCTCAACTTTCTCGCAAATTTTTCAATGTTTTGATGGGGGAGGGGGAGCGGAAATGACAGAGCGGGAGGGGTTGTGTCGCCCAGATTTGGTGTTCATTTCCCCCCCTGATGTACGTTCTTCTCCCACACAAAAACTGAATTTCATGTCAAATGTATAAATTCCGCGTTTACACTAGATTCCGCGTTAATTTGCCAATTCCGCGATTCCGTGATCGTGGAAATTCTAGGGCCCTACAGTTTGAAATAACTGAAAAAAGCAAAGAATCTAGATTTGTTTTTAATTTGTGACTCAGTTCATGGTTTGTTTTCTCACACTAAGAGATTTAACTTTTCTTATAAGACTAAAACATTTAAGAAACGTTAATTTCTCCCTGCAACTCCAAATCCACAGCTAGATTATAGATACTTATGATTCAAGATGACCTTCAGGCACACAAAAGATGAATGGATACAGGTCTTGACATGAATCAGGTTTATTGACTTAATTCCCGTTTTAATGAGTTGCGATCATCTGGTCCTTCTTTCGCTGAGGCGAACCTTGTGACTCGGGACGTTATCTGATGCCATGATGGCTGAAGGCTGGCAGCCTGCTTCTCTCTTCTCTTCTCTGCAGCATAAACACAGAGACTCATCACCTTCCTCCTTACATCTTATTTTAAAGTGAAAGTAAAGGTTGAATTCCTGCACCTGGAGGGGGGGGCAGTCAGTGGGCGGGGCTGCCAAACCTTTATATTTTTGCCCCGAGGATGAATCATCTCATCGCCATGGTGACGGCTCCACTCAGGAAGAGAGCTGCTGGCGCGGCACGTAGCTCCGGGGGTCTTTGGCTCAGAGAGGCGGCGGCGTCTGGGCTCGGGGCCAGCTCCTGCTTCGCTCTCACGCAGCCCCTCCTCCTCCTCCACTCCTTTCCGTTTTGTTGTTGCTCAGGTTTTTTCTTCCTCTCCCTCCATGTGTCTTCTCTTCTCACGTGTTGGTATTCAACTTCGTCAGCATGACTCTGCAGATTGTGAAAGTCAGCCGACTCCTGCTGGCCTCGGCCCGGCCCACAGGAGGGGGGGGTGGTGAGATCATGGCTGACCTCAGAGTCCATTACACTGACGGGATTCTAACAACCTGCTTTGTTTTCTTTTTTTTAAATCTTCCCAGTGGTTTTACTCTGTAATAGAAACTAAATGAGCTGGAGGCGATGAAAGGAGGAGTTTGATGAATCTGAGGAGCAGAAACCTTCGCCGCTCTGAGGTCGAGTCCAGCGCTTAGCGCTGAGCAGCAGGAAGGAAGCTGCTTAGGGAATCAAAGGGTTCGATCAGACCACAAACTGAGCACGGTGGTGGCAGCATCATGCTGAGGGAGGTGTGTTCAGTTTTTTTAAAGCTTTAGCTGTGAAGTTCTCAGTCTCTGCTTTCTATCCAAGATATCATGGGAACAATTTTGTTGTACCCTGGAGTTCATTCTGAAAACATTAAGCGTCAGTTCAAATGAATAAACTCCCACAAATATGTAAGATGGCTGCTGGCCAGCAGATGGCGCCATTGTTGATATGTAAGCAGAACCTTCCTGGTATTTGCATGAGAAGTAAAACCAGAGCAAAGTCATTGTAAAACTATTGCTGAGTTCCAGTCCAGCCTCTGAAGGCCGGATCTGTCGGCCGATTACATCATGGCGCAGCGGCGAGGCCTGTTAGGATGACAAGGCTCCTCGTTATGCAGCCGACAAATGCAGGCTTCTTGATGCCTGTTTTGAAGGACTGCTTCAAATGGGAGGTCTTTGTGTCTGATGTGCAGCTAAAATAAATCCTGGTTTTAGTTTTAAACCTCAGCCGCTGATTCAGGCGGAACTTTAAGAAGCAGTTCAGGCAGAAGTTAAAACTCACTTCCTTCCTGCTGCGCCGAACCTCAGCTTGACCTCGAGGTCAAAGGTAGGAAGCGGGAGACGCGCCGTGACCAAATATGGTCAGGTTCCTGTGTGACTGAAGCTGATGTGTTTCTGTGTTGCAGAAGAAGAAATGGATCTACAGGATAAAGAAAGCTCGTCTGGAGAGGTGCTGCCCGTGGTGATCATCGGTAAGGCTGGACCGGGGGGTTCTGATCCGGCTGGTTCTGATCCGGCTGATTGTTCTGATCCGGCTGGTTCTGATCCGGCTGGTTCTGATCCGGCTGGCTCCGATCATCCCCTGAAGATGACCAGAACCTATTCACGATGTTAAACCAGAATCCGATCCGCCTCCTCATCCACCTGGTTCTGTTTCCTAGGTAACGGGCCCTCAGGCATCTGCCTGTCCTACCTGCTGTCGGGGTACGCCCCCTACCTGTCACCTGAGGGACGCCACCCCAACCCCCTGCTGAGCAGGAAGCTGGCGGAGCGGCCTCAGCTGTCTCTCCTGGAGCAGGTAAGCCGGGCGCCTTGAGAGTGAAGCTCACCTGGTTCGGGTCGGTCTGAACCGATCTTCTCTGCAGGACCTGGAGTATCTGTGCGAGGGTCTGGAAGGACGCTCGTCCAACCCCGTGGCGGTGCTGTTTGATTCGCTGCTTCTGCCAGACGGGGACTTTGGACTGGACCACACCTCCCCCCTGGAGTGGCGGTACGAGCCGGAGCGGGCCGTCCCTCACCTGGTTCTGGGAAAGGGCCCCCCCGGCGGGGCGTGGCATGTACGGGCTTCCGTCAGAGCTTTAGCTGTGGGTTGTTTGCTGGAAGGTGAAGGTCTGACGCTGAGATGTTCTCCTTGCAGGCCATGGAGGGCTCCATGCTCACCCTCAGCCTGGCCAACTGGATGGAGCTTCCTGGGCTCAAGCTGAAGGACTGGATGAGAGAGAAACGCAGGTAAGCTTCTGCTTCGGTTTGATGGAGCCTGAAGGGAAGCAGCAGCTCCTTCCTAATGTAGCTGCAGAGGTTCTGATTGGTTCTAGACAACAATTAAAAATAATTCATTACATTTTTATGCACATAATTCAGTAACTGATTTAGTGGCTCCTTACGGAGGGTTAAAGGGGACAAATTAAAATGATTACATATAGCATTAAATATAACGGTACGTAATGAAATAGATACACCATTGAATAAATAACAGTTCTATATTTAATACATCCTGATAAAGGTAAATGTTTCATGAAGCAGCAACAGAGTTAATCTGAGCAAGAAACTTTAGACCAGAGAGCAGCGACAAAAGATCTGATGGAGAAGAGATTTAAAGTCGTAGAGAAGTTATATTTAAATGTTAAATCATTTTGGCTTAAATATTTATATAAATGTATTATTTATCAGACCATTTTGTCCCAAAATTTTGAAAATTTCTATTTTGAAAAAAATCTGTGTTTTTCCCGTTATCTTCTGCAGGCCAGTTAGTTCTACGTCAGCCTGAACACCTAAATTCAGCCAATCATATATCAACGGTCATCTGTCAATCTAATGTTTTCGGTCATAGCATCTTGATTCATATGTTGCAGCTAATAAACGCAACGGTTGAAATCAGAATCCTTTCCTTTCCCATTGAGTTGC
>NW_015151889.1:135263-138456 GCF_000732505.1 Cyprinodon variegatus
GGAATAGGAAACAAGAAATACAATTCAATTTGCAGCCTCAGTGAACAGGTCAATTTGCATTTAAATGTCTTGCGGTCAAATGGTCGGAGAACCTCCTGGTTTCGTTAAGCTTGAGCAATACTTCCTGAGAGTTGACCTATACTGCTTGTGCAACACCTCTCTAGAACAGTAATATGTCACACATTATACATCATAAGAACAAACATTAAGCATCTTGTACGTAATTATTCCAACACTAACTGGTTAGCAAGATGCTTCCGACAAATCGGCCACAACCAAACTTGCTTGCGAACCTTCCACCACAACAATCCCGCCCCCTTGATAATCGACCAATCACATTCACTTTATTCACTCGTGTAAAGTCGGGCACCACTCGGGAGAATTCGGAAACGCAACGGTTGGAACAGCCGCAGAGGAAATCCTGCTCTCAGATTGAAAGTGTGGGCTGTTGTCTTTTGGCAGGAAATAATCTCCCATAGAGAGATTATTTGCACATCTTGGTGCACAGGAGGGAGCGGGCGGCACTATGTCCGTGCTTTAGCGATCAATGCAGTCGGGCCGTTCGAGGCCATCAACCTGCTTTGATCAATAAACCAAAAGTTACAGCGAGCTCCTCAAACAGAGCTGCACGGGAGTTCAGAGCGGCGTGGAACCAACCGCCTGTTTCAGCACAGAGGGGCAGGCAGAACCCGGGCCGGGGGCCGGATGCGGTTGAAATCTTTTACCTTATAAACATAGTTAATATAAAAGGTAACAAATTAACAGATATAAATGTAGTTTATATCATTTACTAATAAGGGATAAA
Source organism: Cyprinodon variegatus (assembly GCF_000732505.1). Classification (NCBI taxonomy): domain Eukaryota; kingdom Metazoa; phylum Chordata; class Actinopteri; order Cyprinodontiformes; family Cyprinodontidae; genus Cyprinodon; species Cyprinodon variegatus. Next base: position 136,069 of record NW_015151889.1, read on the forward strand.
GTTCCTTATAAAGTCCACTGGAATGGTTTTGTAATAGCGAATCTCCAATCATGAATCATGGCCCTTTTTTAAATAACTGCAGCCGCTCCAAATCTACCTGCTGCTCAATAAACGGAGAAAATACTGTTACCATGGAGACATAGGAAGTTTAAAACAGACCTTTTAGTTTCTGTTCTGAGTCTAAACATGAAGTTTGACTTACTGAGATAACAATACTGATGACGAACCAAAGGTTAAAGGGGGGGGTCACTAATTAATGACTAATTACTGTCTCTGCTGACGGGCAGAACTCTGGGCTCTCCAGAAATAAATTTCTCTCCATTTGGTCCAAGTTGTTTGATGCTCAGCAGCAGAGCTGAGCGTCTCTAGATCTAACGGCGAGCTGTGACATCACTTCCTGCTGGCTGGTTGCAGGAACGTGAGGAACGACCGAGCGACGCCCACTGAAATCGCCTCCTACTACCAGCACTACGTGTCCCAGATGTCCCTGGAGCAGAACTTTGCATGCGGGACCACAGTTACCACGGTAACCAGAGAGCCCGCTAAGGCGGACGGCTCCGCCCCCTGCTGGAGAGTGTCGGGTCTGCAGCGGAGGGAGGCTGAAGTTCTAGAAGGTGCCGTTATAGAACAGGCGGTGGTTGATGTTCTAGGGCATGATGGGTAAACTGGTTTAACTGGTTTCTCTGCCTGCAGATGGTTGCTCGGTAACGGAGGAGGTTCCTTTCTCGCTGCTGGCCCACAGCGTGGTGCTGGCCACGGGAACGCACGACGTCCCGGCCCGGCTGGGCGTGGAGGGCGAGGAGCTGCCCTTCGTGGTCCACTCCTTCTGGGAGCTGGAGGCGGCCATCTCTCGCGGCGAGCTCGACCAGTCCTCGGACCCGCTGCTGGTGGTGGGGGCGGGGCTTACGGCCGCAGACGCCGTGCTCGCCGCTCACCATCTCAACACGTCGGTGTTCCACGCCTTTAGGCGCTCGGTCAGCGACCCGGGGCTCATCTTCAACCAGCTGCCCAAACTGCTGTACCCAGAATATCACAAGGTGAGGTTCCCGGCGGCGGCTCCCGCACAGCGGCGGCACCCGTCCGGCGGTCACTGCTGGCCCGCCTCCATCTGATGCTGCAGAAACTAATGTCTCTTCTCCCCCAGGTCCATCAGATGATGACCCAGCAGCAGCACCGACCCGCCCCTCAGACGCCGGAACCGGTGCAAAGCCTCGGCTCCTCACCCTCCTCTTCCTCACACCCCCCTTCGTCTTCCTACCCCGGCTACCTGAGCTTCCCGTGCCACCGGGTCGCAGCCTTCCGGCCGGACAGGAAGTGCGTCCTGGAGTCGGACTCTGGCCATCAGACGGTGGTCCAAGTCTCCAAGGCGCTGGTTCTGATCGGCGCCCACCCTAACCTCTCCTTCCTGCAGGATAACGGCCGCTCCCTCGGAATAAACCCGGAGGAGCCCATATCCTGCCGCAGAAACCCCATAGACGTGGACCCGTTCACCAACCGGGTTCTGGCTGCGGACGGACCCGGGCTGTACGCCATGGGCCCGCTGGTGGGCGAGAACTTTGTCCGCTTCCTGAAGGGAGGGGCGCTGGCGATCGCCGGGGATCTGTCGAAGCGGCGGAGAGGAGCGCCGCTTCTGGACTCGTAGCTAGAACCCAGGAGGTTGAAGGACAGGGACCTAATCCGACCTCCGAGTCCGCTGAGCCAGAACCGAAGCGGTTTGGTGCAATAAGCTTGGCGGGACGCCGTCTGAACCCGAGCAGAAGCTCCGGCGACGTCCTCACGGTGCATAAGCTGTTTGTTTTTAAACCTCAGAACTTCCTGCTGTTTCAAACTAAATGTAAATGAAAGGCCGGGTTCGGCGCGACCAGCAGTCCGGATCGGACCGGTTCTGTGTGAAGCTGCTCTTATTTATTCATTTCTGTCAGTTTGATCTTTTCTAACTTTTGAAATCAGAACCTGAAGAAGCAGAATTTAATAAAATCTACATTTTAAATACATTTTCATAATAAATATTCATATAATCTTTTCTAAAATTAATCTTTTTTTTTCTCTTCTTCCTTAGATAATTTTAACACATTAAAACAAAGTCACTGATTTCTAAGCCAACAGGAAAATCTAATCCTTCCCATCGACGGCGTTTGATAACATGCCGTATATTCGTGCACTTATTCTACTCTGAGTTTAAAATGTTTAAAATTAACTTTATTTAAACAAATCAGCCCACCGGTTAGCACTGATGCTAACTGGTGGCTACAGAGATGATCTCCATTTATTCCCTGATTGCTGATTGTCCATTGGTAGTACGGGGTTGAAGTGAAGCCATCGGCCGCCAAATTGGTACTCCCTATTTAGGTCAATTCTATTCAGTTTATTTCTATAGCTCCAATTCAC
>NW_015151889.1:139837-141348 GCF_000732505.1 Cyprinodon variegatus
AAATCATGTAATATAACATATTATACAATCCATCACAATAAAATGAATGTGTTAATGGAGCAGAATAATACAGATGAGCCAAAAGTGCTAAATTGATGATGTAAATGTAATATACATGAATTTATTACATTATGGTAAAAAATGAGGCATCTTACATGTCTGATAATGCTTGCTATATATATATATATACATATATATATATATATATATATATATATACACATGCACACATAGGGGTCAAATGTTTCCGGTGCTTTTTCCATCAATATAACCTGCAATATATTTCAGCTCATGACTTTTTCAAATGAGAAATAAACCAAACTCTAGAGGAACGACAGCATCATCCACTGAATAAAGAATTCCTACATTAACATTTCACAGTGAATTAAGTTACTTTCTATTTACTCTATTTTCTAACGTTAATAATGTGTCAGTGGCTAACTCAGTCAGTGTCTTCCAGTCACTTTTTGAGGGAGGAATTGTAGAGATTGACCACAGGCAGGAATGATTTCCTCTATACCAGAGGTTCTGAGTTCAAGTCCATCTCATGCCCACAGACTGCCACTCTGGGTGGTGTTGGGTGGGGGCGGGGGAGACAAAGGGATTTAAATATTTTCGGAGATTTTTTTGCTACTTCACTTAATAACAGCAATTATTTTACTGCTGCTAATGCTTCAGCAGGGAGCGATGCTATTGGCTGGCCTAGAAGTCCTTCAATGATGTCATCGCTTAAATTACATATTTATTTGGTCATGCTTTCATCCAGCCTAGTAGAGAGGAAAATAAACAGGCAGGACAGAAGAGGATTAGGGCCACTGGGGAAAAATAAGTTCATTTATTTATTTTAAAATGGGAAAAAAGTCAGAATTCTGTGATTAAAGTCAGAGTCCTGAGATTGGCCATAATCCAGCCTCTATTTCCCTGAGCATAATCCTTTTACATAAGAAAGTGATTAAAAACACTCCAAATATATTTACAACTAAAGATCTAAAAAATTATTTTAAGTATTCAATGTTTTATCGAAACTAATGGATCTAATTATTATTATTATCAAATTCAGCTTTAAGAGAGTTAGCAGAGACAAGCAGTGGATAATTATAATAGACTTTATGTGTAATGGTTTATATTCAAAACAAATTTCAAAGGGCTACATAAGAATATAAAATAAGCAGATTAAATGTATAAGATTAAAATACAAGAAACTAAAAGCAAAACATTTAAAGGAGAAAAATATGTTCTTTCTTGACTTCTATTTTCTGTGATTTTGCAAATGGAAGTGATCCAAGTTTAAAATAAAAAAAACAAAAAACATCTTATTTCAAGTTCATAGTATCTAATATTTTAAAATTCAGCGATAGAGTTGATTCCTTCCCGCTATCATCGCAGCCCCAACCCCTTTACAGGAGAACAGAAGACATCACCTGTTCAGCCAAGCCAGCAATTCCCTCTAACGACCCCCCTTTCAGAGACATAGACAGGTATGGGGCATTGCAGGCTACCAAAAGAAGCCA
>NW_015151889.1:145134-147996 GCF_000732505.1 Cyprinodon variegatus
AGCTGGTTTTCCTTAGATAGAAAACTTTGAATCAATCTTACTGGATGATCTGGTGAACTGGAAAGTAGAAATAAACTGAATAGAATTGAACAACGGAGCAGACAGAGCAGACAGCTCAAACCATGGTGCTGAAAACGGCGCCGTTCCTGCTGCTGGAAACAGAAAAGCTGAAAAAACATCAGGTCCACTCAGGAATCACAACACGAGGCAGAAGCTTCTGGAAAGATTTAATCTCACAAACTTTCACTGTTTCTAACAAACAGGATGTCAGATGGAAACAAAAAGAAAAATCTGTCCCGTCAGTCTCTGAAGCCATGAGGACAGTAACGGTCTGATGAGCATGCAGGGTTCTCCGTCGAGGTCCGAGGTCGCACACAGACATGATGAACAGTTTCCCCAGAAGAACCGGAGCTCCAAAGCAGGCAGGAGGGCGCTGCACGCCGCCGCGTGCCGACTGAGGCAGCGGGAAGCCCAGACCTGAGTAGCTCCACTAACACTGCTTCTAATCCTGCTCCTAATAACAGCTTTACTTTTATTCTTTAAACACTTTTATGGGGGGGGGGGCTTTTAAAGATAAAACATTTACCCGTATCTGTGGGAAAGGGTTGCAATAAAAAAATAAATTATTACCTTAATAAACCAAAAAATAAAATATAACTTCTGCTCTATTCAATTCCTGCTCCTGGGGCTGAGTTCCTGTTGCTGTCCAGCAGGGGGCGGTGTCGCCCTGCGGCCAGCCTCAGCCTCAGTCAGAGGAAGCTTTGCTGAACTAATCTGATTGGCCAACGGTGCGAAATCCAGCTCCAGGGTTGGGTTAGGACTCTGACATAGATTTCTATAGAAATATAAACTTTTTTCTATATTTTCAGGCAGGACTGCCTCAGAAATTAACACCAGAAAACCTTTTAAAAGGAATCTTATTATCTTTTTGGTCTCATTTTCTATTATTGTGATTTCTATCACGTTTTTTTTAAATATCTATCAAAAAATATTACTCTGATGCTTCATCAGTCCAATTAACAAATCCCATGAAAAGTGGCTCTGATCCGCCCTCTGAAACCTGAGCCGAGCTCTTTCCATGAGATCCGCTAACAGCAGCTAAGCTAACACCTGGACACATCTTTAAAGTGACGTTTACGCCTCTAACGTTACGAACCACGGACATTCTCAGAGTACAAGGCGAGCCGACGACGGTCCGTTCATCCGCTTCGGTTTCTGAGGGAGCGAGGAGAGTGAGGAGGAGGTGACGGCTGCTGGGTGGGGTCAGCGGGGGGGACCGGGCCTGCAGGAAGTGAGGTTCTGTGGCGTCGCTGTGCAGAGGAGGACAGATGTTTGATCTTCAGAAGCTGAAAACGTTTCTGTGGTTAAAGAGAAGCTTTAATCTGGAGAATGACTCCCCCTAGTGGACGGACACCAGGTTCCCTTCATCGGCGCTCTGAGCACCCGTCCTGTTAGGATGCCACAGAGCGTGGGCGCTCACTGGTCCAGTGGGCGGGGCCTGTAGGGAATGTTAGAACCACAGAGGTCCTCATAAGAGCAGAAATCCACCATGAGGTGTTTTTCCACCGGCCCCCCTTCCTCTGTCCTACTGATGTCCAGAAAAACCCGTTTCCACGGCTACAGAGGAAGGGTCTGGAGAACATGGCCGCTGCAGCAGGGCCTGAACAGATCACAGTATCAGGTGTGTGTGTGTGTGTGTGTGTGTGTGTGTGTGTGTGGAGACCGGGCGGTTGAACAGAACCATGCCAGTTTGGTCCCACAGACCCTCCCAGAACCCGGCCGGGGGCCCGGATGTGCGCGCTCTCTGAGGGTCCGGCGCTAGGGCAGGTTTTCGTCTCGAAGGCTCTCCAGAATCTGGATCAGACTCTCCAGTCCGAACACGTAGCCCCGGTCCGGCCCATCGTGCACGGCCGTGTCGCCGCGGAAACCCTTGAAAGTGGAGTGGGCGAAGTCGATCATTCGGACGTCCACCAGGGGGGGCCGCTGTGGAGCCGAGGAGGGACAATCCGGGGGGGCGAAGGGGCAGCGGTCGGACTTGGTGGGCGGAGCTTGTGTAGGAGGGTGAGAAGAGGGGGGGTCTGAGGCCGCATGTCCAGGTCCCTGAGAGGACAGAGACCCCAGGACGGGGTTCTGGATCGGGTCCGTTCCACCGGAGGCGTTGGGGGGGACACCAGAAGGATCTGCGGGGGTCTTCTGCTGCCGGGCTGCGTTCTGGCCCGGTCCGGGTCCTGAGGGGCCTTCAGGTTCCTGCACACAGTCAACAATGAAGCGTCCAATCAGTATGATCACAAAGCAGGAACTAAAACTAGGATCAGAGGTCCAGTTGGACCCGCCGGGCCAAACATGGAGACGCTTTCTCAGATAGGAAGTCAGAATCCTGCCCAAAAACCTACAGTCCATCGGGTACCTGGTCTGGTACCAGGATGGACGGTACCGGTACCATCGGCTCAAGTGCGTCCTGGTCCTCTTTGTTTATGCTTCATGAAGAAGACCAAAATTACTGATCCCATTTATAACAAGGATCCTAAACTAGAATGTGTAAAAGATAATCAATGTGTTTAAGGCCTTTCTGGTTAATCTCTGCCTGATCTGCCCTGGAAATGGGATTCTGTCCTTTTTTCCTATCGCTTTAAATTTGTTAAGAAATGTTGCAATGTTGAGTTTTTATGTTAGCCTTCCCTTGCATTGTACAGAATCTGAAGCCGAGCATACACTGCGAATTTTTGCAATCGTTGCACGCAGCTACAGCTCACACTGAGTGAGGTCACATCGCATCGCTCTGATGCGATCTACCTGCTCACACTGTACGTCTAAAAACCAGGTGGGACTCAGCTCCGCAGTGAGATGGCGCTACTCTGACTC
>NW_015151889.1:148275-154833 GCF_000732505.1 Cyprinodon variegatus
CAAACCAGTAGAAGAGGAACATGAAGCTCACTAGAGTGAAACGCGCTGCCTTTTGCAATTTGTGCAATTTAGTGCTGAAAGCCCTAAAAAGAAAAGGAGACGACGTATTTGGACAAAGACATGGCTGATCAAACATGGCTACTACGGTCTGTCTGTTTTACAGAAAGAACTCCATTTCACTCATTGCACCCCCACTATGCTGCTGGGTTTACATCTGAGGGGAAGAAGAAGGATCCTTGTTTGCGTACTGAGCGATTTGCCCACGACCACCTTAGGACGGCCGACTGAATTTTAAACATGTTAGATTTTCTCCCAACCTTATGATTCCTGATGGGGAGGTGGTTGTTAGTAGCCTCGTGAGACCATCCTGTTCTCGCGAGCTTTCAAGATTTCATTCACAGATCAGCCTGGAGACTCTCCGTTGAAGAAAATTTGGAGCCGTTCACCAAACGAACGTCCAATCAGCGTTGGCTTTGAGGCGGGTTGAGGTGTGACGCAACGAGAAGCGCGACAGTTCAGTCTAAAGAACATGGCGGCTTCAGCCGATGAAACTAGCGTTAGCGTGGCTATCGAGCAAGTTTTATCAGAATTACAGAGTATTTCTTCACTGAAAGAAGAGCAAAACACTGCTCTGGAGGCTTTTCTCAGAGGAAAAGATGTTTATGCTCTTCTCCCGACGGGTTTCAGCAAGAGTTTGATCTATCAATTGGCTCCTCTTCGTTGTCGCTCTGTTAGTACGTCATATGCTTCGTTGATCTGATTGGTTTATTTGGCCCGTCTATCACCAACATAGGCCAATCAGCTAACCAGTATTTTTGCCACTTCCCAAAATTACTTCAACGGAAGGTTTCCAGATGGATATGCGGAGCAAATCCATCTGGCGGAGTCAGGTTAGGTCGTTAGAGTCTTAACGTCCCTCATTACCCCCTGTACACTACACCACGCACCATCAGGCTGAAAGTCGGCCTGATCGAGAAATTCTCGCACGACTGGAACTTGGGGTTTAGCATTAGGCGATACTAGGCAGCTGCTTAGGGCCCCAAGTTCCTGGAGGCCCCATAAAACTCTGTTTACATGTATGGTTTATACAACTATTCCTTATTTATGCACATTAATTATGTGTTGATAAAAATCCTATGGCTAAAATGCCATCAGAACTCTGATAATATTAAGTGTGTCTCAGCCCCCCCCTCACTGTCAACTTTTTTCTTTGAATTAAAAATCCAAAGAATAAACACCGTTTCAAACCAAACAGCGGTCTAATCTGCCCTCGAATAGGAACGTCTGCAGATGCGTTATTTCAGAAGGCCGGCCTCACCTTCCCCTCGTAGATGATGAGCAAAGAGGACGAGTAGAAGCGGTACGACGCCTGTCTCTCCAGAACCACCTTCAGGCTGCGAAGCTTATTCAGGATGGGCTCAAAGAGGTCCCGCCTCAGGCCCCGCCCGTTGTGCAGGTACTGGTAGAGGGCCTGGCGGAAGCCTTCGCTGGACAGGCCGCGTCCGTAGTACTTGTTCCTGCAGAGGTAGTGGCCGGTGTTCAGCTGGTAAACCTGCACAGACGGGGAGGGAAAAAGATGACACAAACATCTGAAGGTGTTTGGAGATGAAGCTTGTTGCTCTGCGTAGTTTTAAACATCGGAGTAACAGAACCTTCACCGACTGAGTTACAGGAAATTAACTCTCCAGAACAGATTTCCTCAAATTTAAGGAGTGTGTGAGGAAAAATTTAGCTCCTGCTATCTGCAGCTACGTTTAAAGGAAAAGTCCGGTAACTTCTGTACGACCGCATAAAGTTAGAAAATTACGAGAACAGGGTTTATAAAGGAATGAATGGCTCTAATTTAACGCTCTTAGAAATGACTTTAATGCCATCAACAAGTACCCATGACTCTCTCTCTCTCTCTCTAAAAACAAGTTAGAAAACTCCTTGGTCATCTTTATGTCACAAAATTCCTCGTTTTCCAGCAACTTTTGTTGAAATTTGCATTTTCCCATTCTCTAGCTTTTTCCTCAACTTTGGGCTTCTTTCCCAGACATACGGCTTTACGATGAACCAGAAGCAGTTAAAATATACCACGATCTATATAGCATGAATCAAGATGCTATGACCAAAAATATTTGATTGACAGATGACCGTTGATATATGATTGGATGAATTTAGGTGTTCAGGCTGACATAGAACTGGCCTGCAGGAGATAATGAAAAAACACAGATTTTAGGAAGGGATTTTTTATTTATTTAAATTTTCTAAATGTTGGGACAATATCGTCTGATAAAGAGAACATTTATATACATGTTTAAGGCAGAATGAGTTGACATTTAAATACGATTTCCCTACAACTTCACAAAAAGCACTTTTAATGCCACGATAATCATATTTAATGCATTTTTAATGGCAATTAATTCAAAAAATAATATTTTAATGACTTTTAATGATTTTTAATGACCAGCGGAAACCCTGGATTATGTGGATTAGGTTTCCAGGCATATAAAGCATGAATCAAATCATGAAGATTTTGAGAACAAAGGTTCAGCTGCACATCTGCATATGTATTTGTGTCTGTTGAATGAAAACAGCATAATAAGTCATGGTTTAATAATCAGATAAAAAAAAAAAAATAGGAAACAAATTTTGCTTCAACAGTTTACCAGCATGTGTAATTGTTTTTGTATAACATTTAGCTTTACGATAATGCAATATATGAATCTACAACCATGATACTGAATAGTTTTATCTGTTCCTTATTTTCCAGCTCATTCAAAGAGAAATCTGCTGATTTTAAGACTTATTTTCAGGTCAGTTTTGGTGCTGATGTGTTCAGGTGCATCGCGGAGCCCAGCCCTCTACCTGCATGCCACACACTCTGACTCCCAGGGTGGCTGACGTGCTCTGCTCGCACTTCTTCATCTGCCTGGCCGCCTTCTCCTCGGAGGCGTCGTCGCCGTGCTGCCGGGTGCCCATCTTCAGGTCCAGGATGCAGGGGTAGGAGAAGTGGTGCACCACGTTCTCCAGCAGCAGGAACTCTGGTTGGGGGGCAGCAGTTAGGGAATGAACCGCTTTGAGCGCACAGGAAACAGGAAACATGCCTTTCAAAGTAAAAGCCCTGCAGAAATGAGCAGACATTTCAATGATCTAGAAACCGCTGGAACTTCTGCTGTTTTGGTTCATTAGCCTCCGGCTGCAGCAGGTCTGCCGGTTCTCCAGAACCTGTGGTCCGTCAGAGGGCATCACGATAATCACACGCTGATTCCACCCTTACAAAGAAGCACTACATGCATGTATACAGATTTTAAAACTTCAAATGGGCGACTTTACTGGATTGAGGACAATCAGCCTGCTGGTGGGATTTCTATAAAGAATAACATCAAACTTATCAGAAATATAATCAACTTTACAAAGTTCAACGATGCAAATATACTAGAAGTTACCTGCATTTAGCTTAATGAAAGACAAGTCAGCAGAACTGAAGTCCAATCAGAGCCTCTGTGATTTTAAAAGTGCATTTTGTTAAATTTTTACTATATTTCAAATGCAAATAATAATAATAATAATAATAATAATAATAATAATAATAATAGGAACTAAGAACTTTACTGATTGGAGAAATTCACTCCCTGCATTTAACCGCCTCCACTTGCGGAGCAGTGGGCTGCCATTGTGCAGCGCCCAAAGAGCAATCAGGGGTTAAGGGTCTTGCTCAGGGACGCAGAGTAGAGGCTGTGGGAGTTGAACTCAGAACCTCCAGGATCCAAGCATAATGCTCTAACCAGTAGGCTGCCACTCCACAAAATGAACCAAAACTTCAGTATCTGGAAGAGGCGAAGACTTCCTTGTGATCTCATTGGCTGATTGCTGCAGTGGGTGTGGCCTTAAGCCACTGGTGTCTTGTAACAAATAATGGCCCCCTCCTGCCACCGAGAACTGCCAGAGAACACTGGGACCCTTTTCCCACCTGGATCCCCGCTCTTTTTGGCCCTCATGTCCCTCCGTTGTCACACAAACTTGCCCCCACTTCCTCACCGCCTCGGCCGTATCTAGACCCACAGCTAGTTCCTGATTGGCCCTCTGGCCTTGTGGCGTGGAATGACATAGTGCAGACCACGCTTCAATATTGAGCATAAATGAAAAATATCTGCGACAAGCTCACTGCGACACACTGCTGCTACGAGGCCGACACCATCGGCTTCACAGCTGATTTATTGAAAGTTTTAATCGGTGTGCGGGGAGACGCTGACATGCAGAGTTTACAACATTCTTCATTTTGCAGAAGATGACTTTTTAGGTAGAGGAATAAATTTGTACTGCTACCGTTTGCAGCAACGGTTTTCGCGGCACGTCTTACAAATTAGCGCCTTTTTCTCGATGTCCTCGGCATGAAATCCAAATCGCTGCCATACATCGCTCATTTGGAACACCTGCTGTCGCGATATTTCGTTTGCCGCTGTAGCTACCAGATCTGCTCTAGTCTTACTAAATGCCAGTGACGTTACACTAAATGATTGGCTGAACGTTGCTGCATGATGTAAAACATTGTGGTTGCCGGGACAACGATAACATCACGCAGCGCCCGTGTGCCGAGTCAGGAGTATCTGTAGTGTTAGCATGTCTAATGAGCAATAAAAGTTTTACCTGATCGATAAAAAACTTTAAAAAAAAAAAGTGCTTCTGGTCGACAAAATAATTGTGAGACCATGATATAAAGGAGGAGAGCTGGGTAGTGCTTTGGCTAGCTGTAGCTAACAGGTTAGCCTCTTTTAGCTCGGTCAGTTAGCCATAATAAGCTACACTACTTTTAACTTTGTGTCAACAACAACCGTTCGATTTCTCTAAGTTGTCTAAAATCTCTATGAAAGTCCTGTTTTAAGATGTTCCATTTGTCCTCCGCTAGCCTCAGATCTTAATAAAAAGAATAAAATAAGCTGAGACTTTTTTGTCACCGGCTTAATGTCATCATGCTAATATGTACTCACTGGTTGAGATAAGAGTGACTTTAACTATTGTGCTTAGAGAAACACATTTATTCGATATGTTGCCCAGCTTTAGTTGAAACGCGGAGATCCGTCCGGTTCTGCCGGACCAAGAGGAAGGATACTGAAGAGTTTGCGGTCCTTGGATTCGGACCTCATGCGGCTGAGCTGCTGCTTGTGGCACACCAGGCTCCAGGGGTTGTAGCTGATCTTCTCCGAGGCCAGACCGCTGTTCCAGTCCAGCATCTGGAACGGAACGTCTGAGTGAACCTTTGGGTCCAGTCTGGGGCTCTTCAGGTCCGACACGCTGCAGGAGAGCAGAGAGTTCATGTTAGAGGCCATCAACTCAGATTTCTACTCCTCCATGCTGCCACTGTCTGCCCCCAGGCATATGTATATATATATATATATATATGTATATATATATATATATATATATATATATATATACCAAATAATAAAAAACAAATAAGAACATGGCAAAGTTATTCTCAAAGACATTTTTCCATTAAATTGTTTTCAAAGTCTCATTTCTGGAATGCTTTTCAAATTTCCATTTAAAAATTGTGTTCTGTGTTTGCAACAATATTGGAACAAAGTTCACTCCGTACCTAAAGGTTGACCTTGACAATAATCTGTTAACATTTCAATGCCTCAGTTCATCAAACGAAGGCAGGAGATTCTTCAGAAATGTTTGGTAACCTGCTGCAGGACAGCAGCTCTACGGCCCCATCCTCCCGGTTCTTACGTGTCGGAGGAGTCGGCGTCGTGCGCCTCCCTCCTGTCGGCCCGCTCCTCCTTGTGCTCTGTGGAGGAGGAGGATCGATGCAGGCTGCGCCGCGAGTGCTTCCGCCTGGGCTGCTCCCTCTCCTGGGGGTCCCGCTCCTCGTGCTCCCCCGTCATCCCCTCCATGTTGTCCACGTGGGGGTACGCCACCAGGTTGATGTAGCCGTCAGAGTCGCCTTCGAAGCAGACCAGGACCACACCTGAAGGACAGAATCAGACCGAGACTCTGAATCTGCTTCTTCATCAGCAGCAGTGCATAGACCATGAAAAACAGCAACAGTCACTGGATGTCTGCATTCAGTAAGTAATTAGATTTCACAAAAATAATCTATCAAGAAATGAATAAAACAACTTGTCACACTTGCCTCCAGTCTGTTGCAACGTTATTTTTGGGAACCCCTGATCTAAGCCTCCATCTTTAACCAGCAGAGGAGAACATATTGATTCCCAGTAATCAGAGCACCGCCTGTGTTATACGCTCAGCATTTCTTTAAACGCGATAAATGTGATAAATAATTCATTAAATGTGTAATTCATTAAATAAATAAGGAATTAAATATATAAATGTGTCATTAATTTAATAAAATACGTCTTTATTTTATTAAAAAATATATATAATTATTTCAGTGTGCATTTAATTATTTCATGGTCCTGTGTCGCAGTGCATCCAAACCATTAAAAGAATCTGTCAACCTCACCCATCAAAGTTACGTGGCGGCTATCTAACACCTGATTGGTCACCCTGCACATTAAGGCGAAGCAAATCGATTACGTTGCGTTACCCCCGCCCCCTAACTTTGAT
>NW_015151889.1:155828-157291 GCF_000732505.1 Cyprinodon variegatus
AGAAACCTGCCGGCAGAATATGTTGGCTTTTATTATCCTGGTGCCTGCAGTTTGCACTAGCTGAAAACCACAATGAGGCGACCGGACCAGAGGCTCCTATTGGATGGAATTCATAGTGACAGCTTCACCACCGGTGTACGGGGCCTGGTTAACTTTCTCACTTCAACATAGATTCAAACTACTTTTCACCCACGGATCACAGCAGATATAGCTGCCATTGTTCCAGGCTAAGAATGGATAGAGTAGCTCCGCCCAAAGTCCATCAGACCCACTTTCGACCGCACAGCTGGAGCTTCAGCCGCGCGTCAGAACTAAACTGGTGCAAGTAGCAAAAATGAAGCAGCACTCGTGTTTTTGCTGCTTCTGCTGCATTCGGTCTGAACGTAGCATTATACAGCAATGCTGCTACAGGTGACTGACCATCACCTGATATAAAATCGCACAAGGAAGTGTCATGCTTTATCACGTGTAAACTTCTGACCCCTCCTGTTACTCCTTTAGGGAAAAATGAAGATTCTCCCTTTGTGTCTTCTCTGCTCTTCTGCAGAAAACTAACTTGTGTGTTTGTTATTTCTAGGACAATAAGGGGTTATTATCATTTAATCCTAACACTCATTACAGTCACGATAAAGTCAGTTTTTCTCTATGAGACTTTCCATCCGTTTGCACCATCTGGAGAAGGAGCGCCATCTTTAAAACCCCTAAACAAGGACAGATTTGATCAAAGTGTCAGAAAATCTTTGAGCAAAACAACCTTGAAGGCTTGAAAAGCTCCTCCTGGGCAGCTGGCTGACTGCTGTTATTCCATCAGCAGGACAATGGCAGCAGGCAGAGATCCAGGGCTAAATATAGAGCCGCTGGGCTGCTGGCAACAGCAGGGTGGACTGAGGGGAATGCAGACCCACCAGGGAAAGGACAACAAATACTCAGACCCCCTACTGCAGTCAGCTGAAGGCAAACATGCAGGGAGAACTTTCTACGTTTTAGTGTTCATCTGCAGAACCTGTTCTCCAGGTCATAGTCTGACTCGTTAGCCAAAGAACCGAGACCCAGATTGACAGACGGATGCATGTACAGAAGCAGCTATTTAAAATGGCTCATCCCAGTCAAACGCCAGCCAAATGGCAGCAAAATCCCCTCCAACTTCCAGCCACTGGAGTGAACCCCCTCCTACTTTACTCCAAACTCCACCTTTCCACTGAATTACATTTTATGCCAGAAATAATATTTTAGTACAAAGATTGATGTTTAACAAAAAGAAATATAGGGGACCAGCCAAGGACCAGCCAAGCACCAACCAAGCACCAACCGAGGACCAGCCAAGGACCAGCCAAGGACCAACCAAGGACCAGACAAGGGACAGCCGAGGACCAACCAAGGACCAGACAAGGGACAGCCAAGGACCAACCAAGGACCAGACAAGGACCAGACAAGGGACAGCCGAGGACCAACCAAGGACGAAC
>NW_015151890.1:0-1918 GCF_000732505.1 Cyprinodon variegatus
TTTTAATGACTTAGAATCACTGCGGCGCCGCACCCACCGCACCGCAACGGTAAGACCGGAGTCGGTGTGAGCCTGGGGTAAGACCATCTGCAGCTTAATGTTCTTGTGCCAACAGCTACACATATTATTCAGAAGTTTAAGTTCCATGGACTCTAGCCAACATCCCTGGCTGCGGCTGCAGGAGGAAAATGGTGATAAAGCAAAGAGACAGATATATAATTCAAGGCAAAGTGGACTTAATGTGAAATGACCAAGGAGGACACCACTGATCTTAAGAAAATTGACAAACTACTTGTTGACAAGCCACAAAGCATCTGGTAGAATGTCATATGGAAATATAGGGAGCCCTTTTTACAAAGGCAAATTAGCTCTATGTTCACAGACAGAAAAACAAAACACGTAAAGCAAAGACCATTGTTCCTACTGGGAACCATGGAGGAGGCTCAGTTATGCTCTGGGCTGCTTTACTTCATCTGGCACAGTGCGTCTGGATTAAATCTCTAAACTATCAAAGATTCTAGAGAGAAATGTGCTGCAGTGTCCGATAGTTTGGTCTCAGTTGCAGATCATGAGTCTTCTACAGGATAATGAGCCAAAACGCACAGCTAGAAACAGCCAAGAACGGCTGAGAGGAAAACATTGGACTGTTCTAAACTGGACTCTAGGATCCTGGACCTAAATCCTATTGAGCATCGACTCTAAAGGACGAGCAACAAAAGATTAAGTTCAGGAAACCATCGTTTTTGTTCAGGCCTGTTTCATGAGTTGATTTAAAATAATCCTGTTGAAACATGGTTGAGGAAATGTCTGACATCTATTTGTTCGTTCTCATAGAAATGTTGTGTATTATTAATTTAGTCCTGTTCAAGTTATTTCTTTGACCTTTTCTTTCATTTAATGAGGAAAAAAAACAAATTTGGTTCCAGTTCTTTTAGTGAATTGCATGTGATTTAAACAGTTGGCAACTGAGAGATGCAGAAATGTTTTTGTAAATGACATTTGGATACGTAAAATTTTGTGTCTGTGTTTTCGATCAGAGAAAAAGGAACAGCTGATTCGGGTTAAACTTCCTGTTTTCTATGGTTGTTTTTAGGTAATTTTAGGTGCAGCCCTCCCTCTGTGAGCAAAAGAGGCCTTAAGTTTGGACTCCAACCTGTCAGCTAGCCTGTTGAATTTACTCTCTCAGATTGCAGACAGGTCCTCTGCTCACCCTCCACTGCAGGGATGCTGAACGATGAACTGACCCCAGGTGAGATAGCAGCTTACATGCTCTCTCATTCACTCTAACTCAACCGATAGACGTTGCACCTGGCTCCACCCTGACATATTTGCCCTGCGCCCATCTTCAGCTACGCCTCCTTTCCTCTGCATGAACTCATGCACACATGTTTGGCGTGTTAACAGTTAGTGACCCTGTAGTCAACGGATTCATTAATCCTTTGATGGTTATTATAGCAAATATGCAGCAAAACTGTGTTACGCAAACAGGCAAGATAGTGTGCATTCCCCCAGTGCCAGTTTTTACATCTTCAGTTTGGGGCTAGGAACCTTTGGCAAAAACTTGTTTCTTGTGGTCTATATCTATATGTATATAGGAAGTTTGGCTAAGACAGAAATACTCACTTGGGTGTTAAGTCCTTTTATGACCTACATTCGGAGATTGACGCATTTTTTTTGAAAGCTTATTGTTACATAGATTTTGGAGAATATTTGAAAAGACCCGCCCTCTCCACTTGCACATGCACAACAATAGGGATGCACGATATAATCGGCCCCCTATCGGTATCGGCCTTAAAACTGAATATCGGACATCGGCCACCCCACCGATATTTAACCCGATATTTGATCAGCTTCTGAGTTTCTAAAATCTAAAAAAATAAAATAAAATACTACTTCTTCTTCTTCCTCTAAAACTTCT